>NW_015090969.1:223375-258341 GCF_001431845.1 Calidris pugnax | reverse complement strand
TTTTTTTTTTTTTTTTTTTTTTTTTTTTTCTTTTTTGAGTCGAACAGTCTCCATATAATCTCAGCTTCCCTCGCTCACAGCTTTCACGGGCACGTTCACGGCTTTAAAGTTCCTGGGCCGTGCACGTAACCGCTTTATACCTGGCATGTAAAAGTTAACACAACAATGTAAATACATCTTCAAAAGGAGCCCCGAACGTAATCACCTACGTTGGCTGCCAACTATGAAAGCACCAGACCTGTCATCAACCAGAATTTGGCTGAGACTTCTCCACAGTTGGAAACCAGCCCTGGGTAAGTCCAAGCCTGGAAAAATCCCAGGGTCGCGCTCGGCACCTCCGTGAGCATCCGCAGCATCCCCTCTGCCTGCCCATGGGTGCCCCCACCCTGCCCCCCCAACAACCCAAAAAATGAGAGAAACGACCTGGTGAAAGACAGGAGGGTTAAGGCAGAGGGGAAGGGCTCCACTACCCGATTTTCTGTAAAATAGAGAGGTTTGCTGAAAATCTTCCGAGTACCATCTATTTGGGGCTGCCTTTTTTCTTTGCCTCCCGCTGCCAGCCGGGCAGGGCTGCACTCGGAGGGGGAAATTCTCATTCCCCAAGTACCCTCTGCGGGGCACGACTGTGAGGATGGGGGATGCTGCGACCAAAAACTTGGGGGAAAAAAAAAACCCCTCCTTTTTTTTTTCATTTTTAAGTTCAGAGTACATTTTCAGCTCCTCCAAACAACCGTGTATGCGATCCCTCCCTTTTTTTTTTTTTTTTTTTTTTTTTTTCCCCCCCCCCCATTCGATTGTGATTGGATTTTGGGTTGGTCTTGTGGTTTTTGTCATCTTCATGTTTTTTGTCCTGACCCTGCTGACGAACCTCCCTTTTTTTTTTTTTTTAATTTTTTTTTCCCCCCCTCCCCAGAGAGCCTGAAAAAAAAATCACCCCATAAATCACTCGGTGGCAGATTTCCCTTATAGCCACCGCCGCCGCGACGTCCAACGCCGCCTTCCCCACGCCGCTCCCGCCTGGCGCCGAGCCAGCCCTCGCTATTAATTAATCCGGGGGCCTCCTTAGCTGCAATCCCAGCTACACCGACCGCATCCGACTACGGGCTGGGGCTGCTGGACAGAAGTTGGGCCGGCCAAAAAAATCCCCACGGGACCCCCTGAGCTCTCTTCTTTCGAAACCCTTTCGGCTTGGCAAAGCAAATTTTGGGGTGCTCTGAGAAATCCCGACCGATGCCCCTCGGGGAGGGAAATAATCTCCTTGAGGGCTGGAGATGTGGCGAATGGGAGCATCCCGGCGGTGGAGGAGAGACTCTGGAAAATGGTGTAAATAAATAATAACAGTTTTCGCTCATGGAGGAGTTTCGGCTGAGCACTTCAAAGCAGAAAACTAATTAGTAGGTGCCTCTGAAGAGAAACAGGAATAACACCACTTCCCGCCTCCATCGTGCCTCTCGGGCAGAGCACGTTGGGTGCTGGACTTGGAGCCTGGGAATCACCTTCTGGGAGGGTGATGGTCCAGCGGAGCGAGGACTCGGGCTGTAACCAAACCAAAGCCCTGCCTGGTTCACCCCGGCACTAAACAAAGGGGTTTCTGCCAGGATGGAAGGGATGTGGAGGTGACAAGAGCTGCTTGGGGAAGCCAGATGCTGACTTGGTGAGAACGTCGCCGAGGAGGCTGTGGAGACCTGGGTTGCTCATGGATGAGAAGCTCAACATGAGCCAGCAATGTGCACTGGTAGCCCAGAAAGCCAACCCCATCCTGGGCTGCATCAAGAGAAGCGTGGCCAGCAGGGCCAGGGAGGTGATTCTGCCCTTCTGCTCTGGTGAAACCCCACCTAGAGCACTGTGTCCAGCTCTGGACACAGGAAGGACATGGACCTGTTGGAACAGGTCCAGTGGAGGGCCACGAAGATGATGGGAGGGCTGGAGCACCTCTGCTATGAAGACAGGCTGAGAGAGCTGGGGTTGTTCAGCCTGGAGAAGAGAAAGCTCCTGGGAGACCTTATAGCCCCTTCCAATATCTGAAGGGAGCTCCAAGAGAGCTGGGGAGGGACTCTTTGTCAGGGAGTGCAGTGATAGGACAAGGGGTAAAGGTTTTAAATTGGAAAAGGGGAGATTTAGGTTAGATACCAGGAAGAAGTTCTTTACTGTGAGGGTGGAGACCCTGGCCCAGGTTGCCCAGAGAAGCTGTGGCTGCCCCATCCCTGGAGGGGTTCAAGGCCAGGCTGGAGGGGACTTTGAGCCCCTTTAAGGTCCCTTCCAACTCTAACCATTCTATGATTCTATAGGGGCTGGGAACGTTCCAACTCAAACCATTCTATGATTCTGTAGTTCTATAGGGGCTGGGAATGAGCTGCTTTGCTCCTCCCTGGGTGCAGAGTCTGGCCCTCCCAGCCTGGCACCTCTGGGAGAACAAAAATCTTGGGTTTTCATCCCAAATACCCCAATGGTATCCAGACGGTCCCACATCCCAACACCTCCTCTTCCCTCCAAAAGGTCTCTGGCTGATCCTTCCTGATAGTTCTGTCCCAGAATCCTTAAAAAAAGTGTTTTTTTTTTTTTTTTCCCCCTCCAGCATGGCATCAGTGCCCTCAAATACATGGGAAGCAGACAGGAATTTGAGAGTGAAATGGAAATTCAGGCTTTGTTCTTGCCAGCCACAGCCCAAGATCCTTCTCCCGATAAAGCTCTCCCTGAGACTCCCTGTCTGAGGGGGCACCGCAGGACGGGGAGCCAGGGCTGCCACCGCCTGCCACTGCAGGATTTGCCCAAATTTTACAGGGAATTAAAGGATTCTTGGGTGCCAGCCTGGCCTTTGCAAGGAAAACAATCCCCCTGGTGTGCATGCCAGTTGGGTCACGCTGGAAGGATAAACCTGTACAGGGAGGTGGTGGGGCTCCTGTCTGTGGGAGAGGAATTAAAAGGGATGGGGATGGAGTTCCATCCTGGGAAAAGCTCAGCGAGGGGCTGGGCAGGGAGGATGGAGATGGCTCCTGCCCTCCTGCTCGCCCAGGCACGCACACGGGGGGAACGTGCAGAGGGAGGGATGCGTGCGACGCGTGTGCACCCACACACGCCAGATTTTCCGATAGCTGCTTCATGTATTTATGTGTAAACATTTTCTGGGCCTGCTCCAGCCCTTGCTCCAAGCAAGCAGCTCGCTCCACTGGCAACTCCTGGTGGCCAGCATCCACGGGCTCTTACTCCCACTTAGAGCAAAGACTAAACAATGACTTAAGCAGCTCAGGATTTAAGCCTCAGAGCTGGTCCCTCGCATTCGCAGCCGAAGCACCAAGGATGCCACACCATCAGCTTCTGATTTGTAGGAAGGACCCCCAACACCATCCACGTGATGGACAGTAACACTCGTGCCATTTGTGTGCCACGGTGGAGGGCTCTCCTGCCTCTCTTTCTAAAAAAATCCAAAAATCAGCAACCCAGAGAAGCAGATGTGAAACGGGGCGTGTATTTCTGCTAACGTGGGGTAACATCAACCCCAGAAACCAAACATACCTCCTCTTGGTTTTATACTCCCTGGGACGGTGCGGTAAATCTACTGAAGTGCAGATAAACAGCAAGGAAATTTCTGCAAGGGATAAGCAGGGGATATGGGATAAAAACCCATGTATTTGCACGAAATCCACAGAATTCACAAGCATCACTGCAGCCTGGCAAGGCAGCGCCGTGTGGCCTCCAAAAGTCCCTGACAGCATCCTCACAGTCATCTCCCAGCTGACAAAATTCCTTACCCTGTATTTGCCCACAGAGAGTGGAGGTGACTCATGCTAATTACCCTCCCTGGCCAAGAAGGACTTGTTTTCATTTCTAAAAACCACAGTTTCTTTTAAAAAGGGGGGAGTAGGGGGGGAAGATAGGAAAATACCAAAATACACACAGAACTCCACGGGATACATCCTGTCCTGCTGCACTAATATGAATCCCAGACACCCCGATACTCCAGCTTCACTTGGGATGTTCAAAGAGAAAAGGATTAATGAGTTATAGCACGGACACAGCCAGAGACACGCGGCAGAGACGCTGCCAGAATTAGCTCCGGGTCTCCTGATTTCCAGTAACGCTCATTCAGTATAACCCAGCTAAAATAATTTGTGGGTGTACGAGCAGAGCTCAAGACGGGTCTTCGTTCAGATTAAAAACCCTCCCACCTTCCTTGGACAAGCTCTCCTCTTTCTTGGAGGGCAGCTGAAATAGAATAAAGCTAAAAATAACTTTTTTTTCAGGACCGGTCTACGCAGGGTTCGTGGTTGCAACTCCTCCACGAGACGTCTCAGGGAAGGTACAGGCTGCAGTTATAAACTCTGCAAACGAAGTACCCAAGTAAATAACGTTCCCACCGAGTGGAAAAGGGGAAGGAGAGCAGGTCGGGCTCTTTGTACATCAAGGACAGGGAGATTAACAGAGGCATGTGAATGCTTCGTTAGGGCTAACGAGTTCAAGACTGCACACCCTCAGCGCAGCCGAGCGCTAGAAGAGAAATATCAAATTCTTCCCCTCTCCTCAAAGGAAATTGATTTTAAAAAATACTGTAAGGCGTTATTGGGAGGAAATACGCCTGGTATTACACATTAAAAAGGCAGCCTGTCAGCAGCCTGAGAGAAACCAATTTTATCCTCTCCATCCTCCTATAGGCCATATATATGAAATGTCCACACCAATGCAAGGAACCCCCGTGTAAACACCCTGAAGAATAACTGAGTGTAAAACCAGGGTCAGATATTTTGCAGGAAAACATTCCCAAAGCTCCAGCGAGCAACACAGTTCCCACTTCAGACAACTTTTGCTCATTATTGCAACAATTCTGACTGTTCCTGATGGGGCTGCAGATGATGTGGAAGCCTCACCGTTCCATCCCGGTGTTTGCACAACACAAACAAACCCACGCTACCAATCTTCTAAACGCCATCAAGTTCCTGCACCAGAATCTTTAAATTGTTAAAAATAGGAAAGAAACTGCACAGTTCACATATTTTATAAAGCTGGGTTAAATCAACATCTGCAAAAAATATCCCTGTTAAACGAAATAGCAGGATTTCATTAAGTAAATTGCAAGTTGGCAAAAATTCTGAAAGAAAGGGAAAAAGCCACAGCCAGCCCTGTAATTTAAACCTTATTTTAACTGTGACAGCACGACTGCGAGAGGCTGCATTTCCAAACGAAAAAATAAAAATCAAGTCTAAAAAAAAAAAGTACCTGTTCCCCCTGCTCCCCACCTCAGCACACCACAGTGTCTGCCATCATTAAAACTAACGAGCTCTTTCCCGGAGAGATGAAGAGGGAGCAGGACCTGCTCCCGGCCCTGCATCCTCTCTACAGAACCCACCAAACATGCAAAATCCAGGATTTTCCACCGTGGGAGCAGGCGGATGTCAGCACGGAGGGGGTGGTGGAGGGGGGGTGATGGGTGACAATGTCTGTGGGGTCCTCGGGGCTGGAGTCCACCCCTATGGGTTTGTAGCCCAAGTCAGCATGGAGCTAGCCCTCTGCCTGGAGGCTGAGCAGTGGGAAAGCTGGGATGGGATGGATTCGGGGCTGGGAAATGGCTCAGTCCGGGCGACACTTCATCTCTTTCTACATTGGAAACACATCCCTGCTCCCCTGCACAAGACCAGGGGCCGGTGCCTGGTGACAGGGCTGGTGGCACCAACCCCATCCCTGCGGGTGGCATGGTCCTGGTTGGGTCTGGGTGCCACGGGGTGGGATGGGGTGGCATCAATTGGGCTTCTTGCTTGGGTACCCCAACCAAGTCCTTGGTCCTGGCATCTCCTGGGGCGGGCAGGGAGCAGGCAGGGCATCACCAGCCCTTCCAGCCACTTTTCCAAGCCTGTCAAGCACCTTTCCTGGGCAGGGTGACTCAGATGATGGGGCTGGGATGTGCAGGATGGGATGGCTGTGCTCTTCCCACACCACCAGCCAAAAGCCCCTGCGGGAGCCCTCCCTGCAGGGGACGGGGACAGGCTGGCCACCAGGAGGGCTCCCACTGCAGGGGACACCCTGGAAATGGGATGGCTGTGCTCTTCCCACAGCACCAGCCAAAAGCCCCTGCGGGAGCCCTCCCTGCAGGGGAAGGGGACAAGCTGGCCACCAGGAGGGCTCCCGCCGCGGGGACACCCTGGAAGGCACTGTCCCCCAGGGCCACCTCCTCCAGGGTAGCACCTGGCACTTGGGGTCCAAATATTAGCTCCTGAATTACAGCAATTAAAATTTGTTACCCCAAAGCTCAGCTCTCCTGGGGAAATCGCCTGGAAATCACTCTGGGATCAGTAAAACCTCTTGTCCAGCACATACGGGATCAGTTGGCTTTGAAAATAATTGCAAAACATCAAAACAAAACCTAAAAACCAGGCAGTCTGATAGGCAAACTCGGAGCTGAAGGGGAGACCTTTAACAGAAAGACCGATTATTTGCTTACAACGTTTTGGCTTCGCTATTTTTCCTGGCACTTACGACACCCGAGTTATTTTGAAGGGCTGTTTGCTGCATGCGGAGCCGAGAAAACAGCGATCCAATTTCCTTTCCGATCTAAACATCCGCTGGCGTGCGAGCGGGAGGGGAAAGAAAAAAAATAAAAAATAAAAGCCCCAAACTCTGTGCATCTCAGGAAGCGCGTGGAAAGGGGAGGAGGAGGAGGTGGGTGACGGTGGGGAGGAGACCCGGGGGGCACCCACCAACTCAGCGAGGCTTTGATCCAGGGCTATCCAAGGGGGGCATCCATCCCGTGCCAGCCCTAAATGAAAGGGAATGGCCTCTACTCTCCTCCACGCGCTGCCTTACGGCCAGATTGCAGCTCCCCGGGCTGAAAACGGGGCAGTCTCGTGTCCTCCTGCCAGATGAAGCAAGAGATGAAAGCTGCACGGGCACCTCGGAGGCACGCTAGAGACACGGCGTCGCTGGGGCGTTGCAGGATTGAATTTGGGAGCGGAAGAAAGGCTGTTGTCCTGGGGCAAGTGCAAGGCAGAGCAGGCAAAGCCCTGTCTGCCACCAAAGCTCACCCCGAGTCACGTCCAGCCACGTGGCACGAGTCACCCCAGCGCCCAGCAGTAAGAGGGATGCTGGGGGGATGCAGGACTTGATAATCAGAGTAATTGGAAGGGCAGGGTCAAAGTGCTGGAGATGCTGATGCCTTCTCAAAACCCACTGTGCAACAACTGCGGGTGTCGTGGACGCCTCGTGCATCAGGACAAGCAGCAGAGTCAACACAGCCACCTACAGACCACGTTGTTGGCTCCACTCAAACCCCAAACCTCATGATGAGGAGCCCCCAAGTCATCAACCAAACCTTGCAAGGAGACAAGACCTCCAGCAAGGTGCCTCCTGCCAGGGCTGGGTGGCTGTGGCCATCACACCTCCCTGTTTGGGGACACACACGTGTCACCCCCAGGACCCACGCTGTCCTCACCACCATCTCCTCCCAGCTACACTTCCCACCCTTCGGTGAGCCAAGGGCCAGCTCGCCGTCATGTTCCTAAATTTCCTGGCTTTTGAGGATACAAGCCAGGTCATTAACATTATTTATAGGTTCCTGTGTATGAGTTTCCATTTGTTTGTCTGCTTAAAAACAGATAGGTGAAAAAAAGAAATTCCTGGAGGTCAGACAGTTAAAAAACACCCCGGGTCCACGGTCTGATGGACCCAAAGGATCAGCAGCTCCTTTAGAGACGTAACTGTTTCCTTAAATGCTTATTGTGTAAATATTTAAGCTACTTTATAAAATTTTTACAATGTACTTAGGAAGCATAAATCTCCCCACCGGAGCACGGCAGGCCATCGCAGCGGCACACGCTTAGACGGTTTTAAGAACACAAACAGGGACATTTCCAATGCTAATGCTGGACCCAAGGGGCCCTGAGGTCACAATCCTACGGAAACGATTACTAAGCTGATCCCCTTCATCCCCCCCAAACCATGGTTACGTGCAGCAACAAGTTATTGAGGTTAAGTGTAACTCCAGTGTCACTGTTTGTTTTTTTTTTAAAAAAATCTATTTACAGTCATTGTGTGGTGGACAGCATTATGGAGAGAAGTCCTGAGATTTTTCTCTTTGAACCGCAGCACTGGACTTAATGTCATTTGGGCAAAACTTACGTAAGTCCAAAATCATCCACTAATACTCAGCCATTTCAAGTGTTAAATGACTTTCTTTTTTTTTTTTTTCTCCCTAATGCCATGTGGCAGGGTCGAAACAAAGCCTAATTATTCCTTACAGCCCACTCCTGCATCCCTCACCAGTAGAGACGACTGCAACCAAACCAGTGCCCACCATCCACCACTTCTCCCAGGTGAGCATTCCCTTGCATTAGGGGAAAAAAAATAAAAAACCCAAAAAAGAAAGATGTTGTGCTGACTAAGACATCTGCATTCAGGGTGGTTCCCATATGGAAAGCCATGCAGCTTTTATGAGATTCGCTCGGACGCGGTGTTTCCCAGCTCAAATTCTTGAAATAAATGCAGATCTTCCTCTCTCGCGCAGGAAATAACGCGTTTAGCAGTTTTCCCCCCAAACAGCTTCTTTACTGTAATTTAGGTGTATTTGAGGCAACGACAACAAATGGAAACAAGGAAATGGAAGTTTATTCCCTTTGCAAAGTTCAGCTTTCTGTTGTGTATGATGAAGTGCAAAGAAAAGTCCGGAAAAAACTTGGATGGGAGTTCAAACACCGATGCTTTAAAGATGAAAGCACGCTCTTCGATTAAATGTTTAAATAAAGTTTTCTCGTACTAAATCATTTAAACATTTTCACATTCCTCGCATTTCTAGAAGCGCTGTTCACTTCTATTTATTGTCATAACCCAGTGCCCTCAGCAAGCGACCGCGGCTATTTGAGGCAACCTGTTTTCTAAAGGGAAAGAGTTCCTGCAGCACGGTAAAAATTCACAAGGAGCCGAGTAGCCCAACTCTTACGCTGTGGCCCACGCTTGCTCTCCAACCACCATCATATTTTCCTCTTTTTCTTACAAATAAATTCTTTCACGCTGCACATGGGGACAGCCAGGTTCTGCTCCAAATATTGACCAGAAATTCAAAGTAACTCAACTGACTTCACCGTGGTTGTATTTAGACAGCTGTAACTCAGAGCAGAAATTGGCCTGGGCGTTCAAATTGTCTTTTTTAGGAACGCTCGGGCCGTTCCAGTCTGCTGTCAGTGATGAAGTCAGCCTTACTCATCCCAACACGGAGTACGGCTCTGCCATCGGCACCACGAAAAGGCTCCAATAAGCCTAAAGTCTGAGTGTCATTCTTTCTTCTAATGATGCAATTGTACCCAACGGAAGGGTCTGGCCACAGGTATCTTGGCCATCCCCCGCTTCCCAGTGGTAGCATCTCACCAAGATCATTTTAATACTCAGAGGTGACAGCGATGGCAAAGAAACCAGTGCCTTGCTGCCCCTTTGATCTGAGACACTGCCCAGAGAAGCTGTGGCTGCCCCATCCCTGGAGGGGTTCAAGGCCAGGCTGGATGGGGCTTTGAGCAACCTGGGCTGGTGGGAGGTGTCCCTGCCCAGGGCAGGGGGGTTGCAACTCCATGATCTTTAAGGTCCCTTCCAACTCTAACCATTCTATGAAAGCTTTAAGATGCCTACATAACTATGGAGCCACATCCCTTCCAACTCTAACCATTCTATGGAAGCTTTAAAATGCCTATGCAACTATGGAGCCACGCTTGGACCACGCAGACTTGGGATGTCTTGTTCACCAAGGTGCACCTCTGAAGTCCTCAAGTTTGTTGAGAAGGTCCAACTCATGCAACCATGAAGCACAATTCTCAATTCTCATTGTGAATGTGGTGGAGCTCGAACCTACCCTCTCCCAGCCACAACGCTTAAAGGAATGAGTTACTATAGAGAGATCCAGAATAAATGGGGCTAAACTTGCCATGAGTCAATTCAGAGTAGAAGCACTGAAAAGTTTTTCCTTGCAGGCCAACACAGCAGTAGCCAAAGAATAAGTTCTATTAAGGTAGAGCTTGATAAATATAATGCAGTTTCTAAAGAGAGAAGGCAACTGGACTAAGTCACCCAGCGTGCTGTTACCAGCTCTTATGTACTTCCTTGTAAATCCATCATTAAAGAAAAAAAACAACAACCCAGACCCAAGGGGACATTAGTCTTCATGAATCCCAAGTCCTGCTCAACGCTCAGGGTACCCTGATGGTTTCATCCCTGCTGTACTCCACTGAACCTCTCCCCACGACCTCACAGGGCTGTTTAGTTAGCGCGTCCCAGTATAAAACTCCGTATTTATTTTGGCACTATTCATTTAGAAGGCCCTAAAACCCAAATAAAGTCCATTCCCCTTTCTGTGTATCTCCAGCTATTGACACTGCTCATGACCAATTTGCAAAACCAAACAAACGCGCGTTGTGTAATGGAGCTGGAAAAACAATCAGGAAGGGGCTGGAGTTCTGCTCGCAGCTTCCCGCGGGGAAGGCTGGAAGGGGCGGCAGCCCAGGAAAAGATTGTAAGAAATTAAACTTTTACTCTGATAACAACAGGCGCTATTTTCTGCCCATGACATCATGCTCCCGACCGCTATTAAACAATGGAGATAGTCCAGCGCTGGTTGAAGTCGCGGAGAACTTTGCCGTTCGTTTCAGTGGCCAATGTGGTCTATTTCCCTCTTTTAAAAATAGGCATTTTGTGTATTTTCACACGCCTCACAACCACTCAAATCCTCTCCACTGGCTCAGCTGACACAAGGATAAACCATGGCATCCCAGGTCTATGCAAGCAAGCCCAGACCTTCACATCTGCACTCCCCAGCAGTGAATGATGGAAACTTTTGAGGCACAACTCATCTGTTTTAGACCTCTTCCTCAGAGAGAAGATGAACTGTGCCCTAAAGTGGCTCTTTCTCCCTGCAACATCTCACGATGAGAATTCAAATCTTATGGGCAATGTGTCATCCTCCTAGATTGCTCTGGATATGAAACTGAGCTGGAAATGGACTGTGAATATAAAAACATTAGTGGACCGTTCTATCTGCAAACACAAAATTGGTATGTAATTGGTGGCATTAATCTATACCTATGTAACTAAAGGATGTCTTCAGTAGCCTGAAAGCACACGATGCTGTGGTGTTTCGATGGCAAAGTTACAACTCATACTCATGTACCCCCTAGCTCAGAATTAATTTTTATAAATAAGAGCTGCTTCTAACGAGACCCATCCCAGCCACGAAAGGGTCTCTGCGTCAGCAGAAAAAGGGTTTCCTCTCACATGCAATGTAAAAAGCAGACCATTGATTCTGTTTTAGACCCGTTGCTAAGAAAGACATCTTCAAAAATAAGTCCTGCTTGCACCCTCCCTCACGCACATCCTTGCTGCACTCCTCTGCATGACACGCAGAGGTGGTAGAGGACGGGGGGAGAGCCCCACGCGCCTTCCCTCAGCCAAACTCACCTGGTTTCAGGTTTCCTTACAAACCCCGAAACATAAATACGTCCCTAAGTCTGCTGGTGAAGCTGAGCCAAGTTTCTGGCAGGGCTGCGCCTGGGATTGAAACAAGGGGGGAAAAAAACGCAGCGGTTTTGACCAAAAACCAAGATCTCCCCTCCTTGAACTTGGCAGTTCCCGCTGCCTTTTATTTTGTCTCAAAACTCAAGGGCTCAAACACCCTCCTTTGGGAAGGGGTGGGATTTTCAGAGCCCCGCGAGACACTTAGCTCCTCACCTGATGCTGGACACCTCGATGGACCTGTGCTCTGACAGCGACCGCTTCAAGATGAGGCAGTCGCAGGTTTTTAATGCTGCAGAAAGCCCCAAAGGACCTGGGTTCAGCCCGTTTCTAAGCCCTGGCTGCAAATCCTACCCGTGCCCAGATCTGAGGACTCGCACCGGCAGCGGTGGGAGGCTGCACGCAGCCGTAGCTCCAGGCATCTTTCCGACTGCTGCAAAGTCAAGTTTAAAAGCAAGATGTTTGGCTGAGCTGCTCTTCCCTCAAATAAACACCCATAGCCTTACACAAAACAGAGAGGCACCGCTCTGGCAGTACTCAAGATGCCTTATTTCCAAACACCCAGCCTTGATTTCTTTTTTTCCCCCCTCCTCGCTGCAGGAACGCCGCCGGGCTGGATGGGACCTTGGGAAGGGAGCAATGGTCAGAGCACTCGAAGGGGAACGCAGGCATCCTGGCACACACAGGCAAGCATTTTCCTCATCACCCCCTTTGCAGAGAGTTACCAGGTCGGGCTAGCCAGAAAAGCCCTGTTTTTGAAGCTCTGAAATGTTGAAATGTTGAGAATTTCTTCCGCGCATCACCGTCTGCTTCATTGCACCACAAAATAATTCAAGGTATCAGGGTGACCTGATACATCCGAGTCTGGCTCTGCATGTAATGCTCGCTGCTGCCTTTGCAGCACCAATCCAAGCCAGTTTGGAGACCACAAAAGAGTCTCCAGTGCTATATGATTTGGCTTGACCCCCAGCAGCAGCGCCGGAGCATTACACTGAGGAGATGCCATCCTGTCCCTGTGCCCTCAGTTAAGGTGGGACTTTGGAAAACCATTTCTGCTGCCTGCACGTTGTATGTCTTACACAATATTTCAGCTCATTCACATGACACAAGCATTAAATGCAACTTTATAGGAGAATTAAGTAATAAAAGCGCCAAGATAAGCCTGTGCTCTTTCCTTCAGGTCCATACACTCACCCGGCTCTTTTCCTCCAGTAAGGCAATAAACCACCACGGGTCATTGCACTCACCCTCCTCTACAGCACCTGCATTTCTTTTTTTCATCAGACCTAACTAAAGCCACGTATTTTCTCATCAAGCACTGCTGGACCCCTCCTCTAGCCGGGGCCTGATCCTGTTCCCCCCGGTGGCTCGGGGAGGGGGGTACCCCAGCACCCCACCGGGAGAGACACTGCACCAGCATCCGGATGCTCCATTCTGCAGGAAAAATCCAGCTCCTCTTTGCTGCTCCTTTTGCCATCCAAAGGTCTGGACCAGAGCTGGCAGAGCCCTGCCTCAGTGAGCAGCAGCCCGAGCCAAGCCATTCATCCCGATGGATGTTTTAGCTCCCAGTTTTCCAGTCTGTGCTGCCTGCACCACTCCGGGGCACTGAAGGATGGAGATGGTGCTTAGCCTTTTGGTACTGAAGGCAGCAGCCAGGTGTGAGTTGTTTATGCTTTAATCAATTTTGTTTGAGGTTAAATCCTCAACTTGCCTGCCTTGGGAAGCATCCTCTGAATATCCAAGACTTTCCCGGGTGTTTAAACGGGGTGGAAAACACAGCTCCAAATCCCAGTGGAGGCTCCCTGTGCTCGACACGCCACAAGCACTCAAACCCAGGCGCCTGCACCGAGCCAGCCCGGCCCGTGGAAGAGCCTGAGAAACAAATAAGCACTATGTCTTAACAAACCTCTAATCAAAGCAAGCTTGTGCTGTTATGGCTGGAGGCAGCCCAGCCACGGCCGTGAGCCGGGTGGCACATCCCGCATCCCGGTCCCACCGCCCGCAACGGGCACCCGAGTGATGCTCCACAGTGGGGACGGCTCCAGAAGCCAGCCCAAAACCCTGGGTGGGAAAACACCCCATTTCAAAGGGGACAGAGCCAGGAGAAATAAAGAAAAAAGACATTTTGGAGGCTGCTGCTGGGAGAGCAGGG
The DNA here is from genome assembly GCF_001431845.1 of Calidris pugnax. Classification (NCBI taxonomy): domain Eukaryota; kingdom Metazoa; phylum Chordata; class Aves; order Charadriiformes; family Scolopacidae; genus Calidris; species Calidris pugnax. The sequence goes on along the minus strand of NW_015090969.1, from coordinate 244,717 downwards.
GTGTCGAGAATGCCCCGTGCCAGCTTCGCCTTCGCCTGGCCCCTGCGCGCAGCTTGGTGCTGCCTCCGAGGGGAAAGTGGCTTTTCCAGGCAGCTGCTCCTCCTGCGTGGGGGGAACAGGGCCTGCAGGGAAGGGGAGAGGGAAAAGGAGGGGCCAGAGAATCAGGATTGAAATAATATTGTGTACAAATCTCAATGAGAGGGAGAAAAGGGGGGGAAGAGGAGAGAAACAAAGGTTTTCTGCAAGGCAGGGATGGAGCAGCTGATCCGGGATTATCTTCTGGCTCTCAGAAATGGTCTGGTGTCGGTTGGTTTGTCCTCATTTAAACCCTGATTGATCCTATCACCGGGGCACCCCCTTCCTGTTGGTGAGATCAGGCAGCCCAAAAGCATCACCAGGAACGAAGCTCCTGCATTGAACACAGATGTGTTCTCCACATCTGTAGGTGGCCCTTCAGGTACTGGGAGGCTGCTCTAAGGTCTCCCCAGAGACTTCTTTTCTCCAGGCTGAACAACCCCAGTTCTCTCAGCCTGTCCTCCTAGGAGAGGTGCTCACCTTCCCAGCCCCACACATCTCACTGGCCGGGTGGCCAACCTGCCCCAGTTCTGCAGACAAGCCTTACTTAGCATCATTAAAAAGCCAGTTATACCCCTGCTACATCTACATATATCTATATATATTTATCTTCCTGCCTCCATGCAGGCACACAGAAGGCTGAAGAGCATCCTCAGACGTGTGTTATAGGACAGGGGGAGCAGAGTGCACACCAGCACATGCAAGATGTGTGGCTGATGGAGCTCCAGCACTAGTTTCCTACCAGGAATGAGCCCTGGGCAACCAGTTTCCTTGATGGCTTTGAAAAGCTACACTCAGCTTTTCCTTCCTCCAGGTTTTAGCGTTAAAAACCTCGTTAGTCACGAGCTGACTCTTCCCCACGAAGCAGAGGAGCTTCACAGAGAGAGGAGCTCAGTCTATAAAACACCAAGTGCAAGCAGCCTTTGAGGTTTTTTTACACAAACAAATTCAGCATGGCAAGAGCAAAACTAATTTGCAAAGATCTTTAATGTTAGAAGTCTCAAATGATGGACCCTTTCAAGCACAGCTGAATTCAATCCAGCTCTAAAGGTCCACACTGATGATTCAATGTGGAAAAGACCACGGGTATTTCAAAATATGGGGCTGTAATTACTTGGGAAAAAAAGGACAACTCTAATTTTCTTGTCTCGGCAGCAAAGAAGGTGCCCAGAGCACTCCTCTTCTAAAACTAGTGATGTGCGAGTGACTTTTTTTTTTTTTTAAACATACTTTTGCTGACATTTCCCTTTCATTAAAATAGCTCAACAATGGGGGGAAGAGCAACTCACCACGCACATAGGATCTTTACCTTACTTTGTACTCGCAAAGGAATTTCCTTGCCCTCCTCTGGGGTGGAAGTTTCCACAGTCACAGGCTTTAGCAGAGCGTCCCGTGGTGACATCCCAGAAACTGGTCGCTCCCTTTTTCCAGGAGACGGCCGTAAATCTTTGGAGGCCGTGTATAAATCAGCTGGGCTAAGGGAAAACAGATGTGATGGGGTGCAAACAGCCACCCCCCGTCCCTGCTCACCATGATGGGACAGGGGGGCTGTCGCAGGATGGCCAACAACATGGAACTGCTTCAGCTGGACACGTGTGGACAGGGGTGGACAGAAGCTTTGCCCACAGGCAGCATGGACACCAGCTTCCAGCAAATAAATCCAGTGCAAATGGGTAAGTTGGATGGATTCCCATGCTAGGAACCTCCTGCTATATTTAAAGACGGGCCAAATCAGAAAAGTGCTTTTTCTGGGGTCTAGTCCTCCAAACAAGCCACCATCTGGCTCACTGGGAAACAACTTGGGGTTTTGGTGGGGCTGGGATGTCTCCATCGTGGACATGGACTCAGAAGCAAAGCACACAGACTATCACCAGCTTATCAAGGGACATTAAATAGTCTGAGCGTCCCCTCTTGCCCACCCCTTGTCACCCCATCCCACAAGGACAAGAGCTCACACCACAGGAACACTGATGGCTTTGGCAGAACCAGGAGGAAGGGGACCGAGTGATGGAGTAGGACCCAGAACCGGAGCAGCTCTGGGGCTCTGTGTCCCCAGGGGCTGTCCAAACCCCTTCACGTTGACCTGTAGGAAATGTCACCTCCCCAGAGGCCACAGCTCCACGCTGGCAGACACCCATGCACAACGGCCGTCCCACCACAGGGATCTGATGGGCTCATTCATACCACGTTAATCAATTGTCATGGATGGTTCTGGGCTGCAGCAGGTCAACAAGTTAATTATAGCTATAACTTGGACAGATAGACCTATTCACTTCCCTGCATGTGATGTTTCCCTTGACTCCATGTAGGAAAACTGAACAAAATGGGCAGAAAACACAACATGAGCAGAGACATCTGGGGCATCAATATCAAAGCCCCAGGTAAGGCTTTTGCCAGGTGACACTGAGCTACTCAACACATGGCACCCAACGGCATCCAACGCTCCCTGCAACACCCCAACATCAGCATGACCACCCCGACCCACCTCTCTTCCCCTTGCACTGGATCTGGGGAACAGATGTAACGTGCCGTGGACACTGGACACATCCACCAGTGTCCTCACCTGCACCACGGAAAGCCAGCAGAAGTCCACATGAGATGGGAACAGAAAGCCCCCAACCAGGTTTTGCAAACTCTGGAGCTAGCTAGAGCTGTCACCCTCACCCAACTCAGGCCCCAACCATAAAACAAGCTCCACAATAGTGTTATTTATTTTTTTTAAGTCACAAATTATTTCCAGCAGCAGGAGGGTGGAAGGATGCAGCGTGCTGGACCCTGCTCGCCGGCACCGAGCCAGTCTCATAAATGGTTGGCAGCCGGCAGAGCAGCGAACCCATTTCTATTGAAACGAGCTTGTTACTACTAATTTTTACTGGCTTCCCGGTTGATTCATAAAGTTTTGTTGAGATTTGTTTGGGCTTTTTTTTTTTTTGTTCGGTTGGGTTTTTTGCAGATCTCGGAAAGCAATTCCTGAGACACTTTTTGGGGAAAAACCAGCCCTGACCCCCCCATGAAGGGCAGCTCCTGCACCCCAGCACAGGCGAGCACGTTCCCCTCAAAACTTCATAAAATATTTTAGAAAAAAAAGAGTCCTCTGGTTTGGAACAGGCCAAAATCAAAACCCTCAAGGATTCAGTTTTACCATTATCAGGCAGAAATAGCCCAAGACTTCTATGGTAGCTGCAGACACGCATTTTATGGGGATGGTTTGGGTCTGAGACATTAAACTCCCCACTTTCACATCTGCTCCCTCTCGCCACAGCTGGATGCACCGAGCTGTTGCACTTGACAAATCCAACCAGATTTAACCTCGGAGCCCAAGGTTTTTATCATCAGCAGCGACTATTAGCTGTGAGACTGGGCACAGCTTTGCCCATTGATCTTTGCTCACATGGACCAGAGCTTCTCTTTTCAGATGGGCACACACAGCCACATTGACACTCCCTGGCAACACAGCAACTCCACAACAGTTTTACCCCAACAAAAACCCCCCGACAGACTGTACAACCCAACACACACCCCCTCAACACCGAGATGGGCTCCTGGACACAAGCAGAGAGCACCATCAGCCCCGGAGGAGGATGCTACGGGAGCCAGCCCGGGCAGCATCACCTCCCCCAGCATCACTTTTATCTGTGGGGTGTTTCAAAACATTTTTAGCACTATTTAGTATGGCACTTCCCACATGCTTCGTTTATCGCTTATACTAATTAAGTCTAAAGACCTTTCCCTACACATTATTTTTTTTTTTTCCCCTTTTTCAAGTGCTGGACCCTAAAGAAACCTGCAGCACCGAGCAAAAGGCAAAGGGCTACTCAGGGTAATTCCACCGTCTCCTTTTTGCACAAAATCAGGTTGTGCCACAGCCTCTCTTGATCTAAAGAACAGGAAAAAAACCCCACCATATATCAAATTTTCACACACAGCTCACTGTGGGGCTGAAAGAGCAGCAAATATAAAAGCCACTGGAAGAGTTTAGGGCTTAGTGACTGCTTGTGTCCCTGCCACCGGTGGGGGACAGGGCAGGCAGGGATGCTCTGAGACCCCCCAGCCTTTCTGCAGGGAGGAGGAGGAGGGATGAAATCAACTGCCTCATTCTTCCAAGTGGACAAACTTGCATTTTGCCGGGGCGGGATCTCACAAACGGACCGTTGTCTGAGCACAGCACCAGGGGCTCACCCCTAGAATAGGCCAGGCTTTGTAACAGCCAGAAGGGAAAAATAAATAAATAAAAGAAATAAAGGAAAGAAAAGCGATGTGCTCTGAACAGCATTGACCATCCCTCCGAGACCCTCCGGAAACAGGTGGAATAAATCTTAAAGACAACACAGCACTATCGTGGCCCACCAACCCAGTGCTACATGTCTGTACAGGTATCTACTGGGCTTTTGGTTTGGTTTTTTTTCCCCCAAGCCCTTCACTCAATGCATTTTTCTTTATTGAACAGACAACACTGGTTTGCATCACTATGTGTGAAAGCGTAAAGCAGTCAGCATTCTTTTTTTTTAAAAAAGTCTTTAACATTCTTTGGCTCCTCGAATGGAAAAATCTTAGCAAATGAGACCTTAATAAATGGAAAGAGCTGAAAAATAGCCTCTCTGCTGGCACGTTTCGCTCTTGCTAATGGAATATGTAGATAAAACTGACAGACACAGTTGTGTCTCAAACCCTTCCGCAGTGCTGCTGTGAGAAACCCTGCCCAGGTATCCCTCACATGGTCCTCCTCGCACTGAGAGATGCCTTCAACTCCTCCTCCGGCCTCTAAAACACGGCCAACAGAGAGAGAAGGACAGCCTGATTCTCCCTCAGCCACTAAAGAGCACTGGAGGAGGAGGAGGAACATCTCCAAACCCATAAAATCCCAACGCAGGCAGAGGAAGGGGAGGGCAGTGACAAGAACAGCTCTTCAAAGGCCAGGAGGGGAGGTGGCCAAGATGCAACGGGTCCAGCTGAGCATCGGTGTCCAGCTGGGAAAGCAAATGTGACACGAGGCCACTTGCATGAATTGCCATTCCGGGAGGGAAGGAGGGCTTTAGTCCAAGGTTTGCTCTGGGAACCTGTCTCAGAGGCATAGGGGAAGGGCTGGGGGATGCTGCAGGGCAGGACCACGCGGGCTCCACGGCGAGGGGCCCTTGTACCATCAAGAAAGGCCTCCTCCTCCCCCAGGAACAGAGAACTGCTGTGAAGAAAAATACAAATTCTCTACTGACCCCTCTCTCTCTTGCACTGTTGGGAATTTGACTTTTTGGCAGGTTTCGTACATGGGCTTTTATAACCTGAAACGCAAAACGCCGAGCGCACGGAGAAGCATCTCAGCCAAAGTTTGCATCCCCACAGAGGGGCAGAAATAGGTTTTATTGTGCGAGAGAATTCAGGTCTGGTCATCAGAGCTAATTCTTAGGTATTTAAAAAAAAATAAAAAATATAAAATTTCTTTACCACCAGCTAAACAAGGAGAGCAGATCATGGCCAGACTAGTGCACTGCAGTATTTTAGGGGGGGCTGGGCTGTGATGGGGCCCTGCTGTTCCGTGAGGGTACCAGAGAGGAGTGGGCTGCATCCCGACGTGGGGGCAGGATGCACTGGAGCATCACATCAGCATCACACACCGCAAGCACGGCGCTGGAGGGATGCAGCTCAGCCCCCAAAATGAGACACAACCCTAAACCCCAACATGGGTTTAACCCCACCGCCCTGCCAAGGGGCATGTTGAAATAACCACACGGTGAAGCAAATCATAGAATCATTGAGGTTGGAAGAGACCCTTGGGATCATCGAGTCCAACCATCTACCCTACTCTACAAAGTCCTCCCCTACACCATGTCCCTCAGTACCACACCTAAATGTCCCTTGAACACATCCAGGGATGGTGACTCCACCCCCTCCCTGGGCAGCCTGTTCCAATGCCCGACCACTCTTTCAGTGAAAAATTCCTTCCTAATGTTCAGTCTAAACCTCCCCTGTTGGAGCTTGAAGCCATTCCCTCTTGTTCTATTGTTAATTACCTGTGAGAAGAGACCAGCACCAACCTCTCTACAATGGCTATCACCAGCTTTAGCTGCTTGCCTTCAAATGGCTGGGAAAAAAAGGCTGATTAGGAAGATGCCTTGGCAGGACCCAGGCTTTGTTTTTAATTGCATTTATATCCTCTGACGCTGCCGGTATTTTCCCATAACCAAAGCCAGGGGTGATGAACCAAAGGGATGCTCAGCTTCTCACCAAAGGAAAAGCACCTCCGGGAAGGGGGCAGCAGGGCAGCAACACGCTCCGGAGCTTCAAGGCTGGAGATCGTTTAATCCCTGCTCCAGCCCCAGGAGCTGCAAAGGCCATTAGAAGTCAGCGTTTAGCATCTCTGGAAGAGGTCAGCCAAGACAGGCATTTCCATGCGAAATGTTTTTGTTCTTACGAAAAAAAAAAAGAAAAAACAACCCAAAAAAACCAACAACCCACAAAACAAACAGGAATTCAACAGCTCTCAGCATCCGAAGCCCGGACCCCAGTGCTGGTGGTGTGTTGCACAACGTCTCATCAACCTCCCCTCTCAGAGAGCTCAGCCCTCACAGCAACGCTTTTTTCCAGGCTAACCACCCAGTTCCAGGGGGAATCAACCAAGGGAAAGGACTAAAACAGGAGGGAGAGCAAGAACAGCCTGTTGCTGGGACAAGCACCATCCAAATCTGCCCCCCTGCGAGCAAGGGGGGGACCATGACGAGCCGACGTCCCTCCTCATCCTCACTCCCTGCTGCACTGGCTTTGCTTTGCACCCCTCAACTCCTGGATTCCCGTGCAGGACGGGGGGGCAGCACTTTCCTCTGCTCCTTCCCGGAGCCCACGGCACACGGCAGGACACTTGGCGGGGCTGGGAATCACAGCAGCAACTGGACTAATCCACCCCCCCCTTCCCAAATCCCAAGCACTTTGGGAGGACAAAGAGCCAAGTCTCCTTTGCCAGTAAATCGAACCTGCGGTTCCAGGGGCTCGAGGCACTTCAAAGCCTCCAGCAGCCCGGCCAGAGGCAGTAAAGGGATGTACTTTTCGGCTGTCGAGCAGTCAAGTAAAATCCACACAAATAAGCAGTGTTCCAGAAAACCAGGTTTAACCATCAGCAGCTCCGAACGACAGGGGATGTTTTTCCTGAAGGGTTTCCCCCCCCCTCCCTTTCCAGTTCATCTTAGGGTATTTTTTTTTTTTTTATTTCTTACTAAAACACGTCTCGAGCTCCCACACTGCACCCCCCTTTCAGGTCCGAGCATCCTCCAGAGGTAAAATGCTGAGTTAGGGATTGGAGTCCAGGAAAGGAGGTGCCTTTGATGAATAGCAAATCTACAGACTTCAATCGTTTCGCTGAGCGCCACAGATTTAATAAGTTATTTCCGTGGAAAACCTTAGTAACTCAGTTATGAATCAAGTCTATAAACACCTCTCACTCATCAAAGTGCCACAAAAAAAAATAATAAAAAAAAAAATCTATTACTGTAACTGTGAATACAAGCCTCTCTCTCTCTACAGGTCCCTATAAGAAGCCAAAATTCCTCCTTCAAAACACTCATCATTTTCAAAGGTCATAAATACACTATGTCCAGTATTCAGCAAATCCATTTAAAAAGCAAAACACAGGCACAGAGAAAAAGTAAAGTTCAAACAAAGCCGTACCATCAGATATGCACTGTTTAAAAGACACAACCGGAGTTACATCAAAAGAACTTTTACTACCTAGAAAGCCATATCCAACTCCTAATAGGGTGCAAGAATGTAATGTTTTGGCTACAAAGATTAAACTAATTTACTTTTAAGTAACTTGCTTACTTCCTGATGTTTCTTTTTTTAAGTGTGATGCTTAGGTGCTTGGAGAAGTGAGGGATGTGATTATTCTGTGATTCAAGGCCAAACATCATAACTACTCAATGAACCACAGACAAAAACATATTTTATCTGGGTGTTGCACTTACTCCAAGAACTTCTAGGCTGAAAACATCCCAGCTAGCTGCAAAAAGCCATCCCAGTTCCAGGTAAAGGGAGGGAGAGAAAGAGCAACTCTCTCCCTTCCTGCTCTACAGAAACATTCTGAGAAATTCAGTGTATTCAGTGTATTGCCGACAACGAAACGCTGCTCCCCAAAACCTGCCTGTGGTACATTCACTTCAGGGCATCATCCAGGGTTCCACCATGGCAAATCCTCCTCTAGAGCTGGGGAGCTGTGCTTGGACACACACACAGGCAGAGGTATCATCTGCAAAGCAGCTTTAACCCCTGCATTAGGCACAGGGCCAAATATTGATAAGACCAATATCCTTCTTCCACCCCTCACGCACCAGGCAGCCCGCCTTACTCCAGGAAAAAAAAAGGAGCCTAAAGCCCTGGGAGCTAGTTTTGCTTTGTTTTCCCTCCTTATTCTGGACTAGGGACAGCTCTGATTGTCCACATTTTTCGAAGTGCTGTCTGTGTCGGAGGGTTAAAGCAGCAGTATCAGCCATCACAATAATCAAGGAAGAAAGATGTTCTTGCACATGAGAAAAGCCACCAACTCCTTGGCTCCTTGAAGGGAAGAACACATTGAAAGAAGGGAGCCCACCACCGTTCCATCAGTTCAGGTGAAGAACATCACCATAGCTGTCTCAACTAGAGATGGTCCTCGGGACAGGCAGGTCCTTGGGAGGCAGCAGCCCACATTGAAGGCGAGATGCTGCAGGAGCTCCCTCCCGTCCTCCCCGCTCAGCACCACCAACGTGCTGCAAACATCTGTATGGCTAATAACAAAGGGACATTTCTCCATCTCCCAACCCAGAAGACACTTTCCCTCCTGGAAGGCAGTACTTCTGTAGGCTGTTGATGATGCTCTCTCACTGCACGGGATGCGAAGCATCTTTATTTCCCTCCTCAGGAGACCTTCAGCACAAACCATCTCTTTTCCCATCTCCAGCAAATTCCCCAGTGGTCCCTCACCCTTCACAACATTGATTTTCCCTCCCCACGTTACTGACCTGGCTCAGCTCTGAATTAATTTTGGTACCAAAAGGCTTGTATTGCAAGCTCATAACCCGTAGGATATTTTTACGAAGAGGTGCCACTTGCTTTAGAAACCCTTCTACAGCTGCATGGCCGCTGCCGAAATGTCATCCTCTTTCCAGAGGCCTTGGTCTCCAATACCTCTCCTCCTTTTCCAGATGGGACACTGAGTACAGGTGGCAACATGAAGCATGGTCATCCACAAGCTCTACAAGAGCAACGCTACAGCTCTTGGCCTTGGTGGCCCAACACGAGTTGACCTGCAGGGTTTTAATGGAGAAACAACCACGTGCAGGGAGTATCTTCCCCAGCCTTGATATCTAAGGTGCTCTACCTTCAGTTGGTAAAAAAGGGTGCATTTGCTCAGTCTCAATGCTCTGGGAAACATCTTCAAAAGCACATTAACAGCCCAAGAAGAGCACTCTCTGCTGGGTTGACTTGCTCATGGACGATGCACTGCTGTCAACAGACTTTGGACACAACGAGGAGCCTACCTGGCTGCAGGATCAATGATCATAGAATGGTTCAGGTTAGAAGAGACCTTACAAGACCATCCAGTGTCACCCCCTGCCCTGGGCAGGGACACCTCCCACCAGCCCAGGTTGCTCCAAGCCCCCTCCAACCTGCCCTTGAACCCCTCCAGGGATGGGGCAGCCACAGCTTCTCTGGGCAACCTGGGCCAGGCTCTCATCACTCTCAAGAGTGAAAAATTTCTTCCTGGTATCTAATCTTCTTCCAGTTTGAAGCCATTATGCCTCATCCTATCACTATGTGCCCTTGTAGAAAGTCCTTCTCCAGCTCTCTTGCAGGCCCACTTCCAGGAATGAGGCATCCACAATCGCTTCCCTTCCCCTTCTGCTCCAAAGCACAAGAAGTGTTTGAACTCCAGGAGTCAACCCACCAGTGGCAAACTCCTAAGCCACCCACCAGTGGCAAACAGAGATGTAATGCAAAAAAACCGACCCGCAGCAGCCCTCCCATGAATCTACAGACTCCGGTGGAATTATCCTCAGCCCAGAAAGATGTTTGTTGTAGAATAAACCAGCACAACTGCCTCTTTCTGAAAGGGACAGGTGCTGAGAAGCCCAGGGATGCCATCTCCCAGCGCTTCCCCACCTTCCCTTTCCTTCCATGATTCACCCTGCAGTTTGCAAAGCTGCCTTTGATGTGATCCCCAGGCAGGGCACAGGAACAAACCCAAAGCAGAGGTGGGTTATTGTTTTGAAGCTCTCCCAGCCACGGGGAAGGATGCTGCTGCACCATCCCACTCTCCAGTGGGGATTCCAACACTCACGGCCATCCACGGACACGTGGGGAAAACCTTCACACCGAGCTAAGAATTCCTCTCTGAAGCACACTGGAAAATAGATGCACTTTCTTTCCCGTTGGCAGGCTCAAACTATGGAGGAAAAATGTTTAATATAAAAACATCTGACAAAGCACCTCCAGGATGTATTTTTTTGCATCAAAGAAGTAGCTCTTGGCAACAGGCTCGCTCCTCCGACAAGAAAAGTTTTTAGCCAAACCCTGATTGTTATAGACTGCGCGGGGTAAGACACGCCAGCGAACTTAAATATGAAAGAAAAAGGAAACCAAAACCATTACTGGCCCAAATAAACATCTGTCTGTGATTAAACTGGATGCACAGATATGCTCTGCCCTTTTTTTTTTTCCCCTCCTTAATTTTTAAATGGATTTATGTTTCTGCAATAGGACGGGGGGGGAAAAAGGATGAAAAGGCTCTGGGGTGCTGTGGGGTCAGACCCATCCTGCAGCCCCCGGCGCTGCCACCCCGAGCTGGCACCCCATGGGAACTCCACACCAAAGCCAGAGGCAACCATCAGAAAGCTGTAAAAACAACATTTCACCCCCAAAAGAAATTGTTGCCCTATTAATGAGAAAAATATATTTTTTCTTTTTTTCTTTTTTTTTTTCTCTATTAACAGGTAATTTCACAATCTTTCCTCCAATCTGGAAAGGGCAATGTTTGCCCAGTTTCCACACAAATCCGCCTTACATATTTATAGGCTTTTTTTTTTTTCCTACTCCTAACACACAGGATCTTCATAAATTTCCTTGTTAGCATAAATCCTTGCAGTCTGTTATTTCTGGGGGGGAAGAGGAAGAGAGACGTTCACTTTCTCCATTCAGTGGGTTTTAAAATATGCTTCCTTAAGTTCATCCTAAATATTGCTGGAAGCAGAAAAAACCCTCCGGCTCTCGCTTCAGAGCCATGGCATCGCTTCAGCAGGGCTGAGTCATCAACTGGGATGGAAGGGCAGGTTCCCAGTTTCCTCTTCCCTTTAGGGGTAAGGGGACCCTGCTCCCCAAATCCAACCCCCCTGTTCCCACCACTTCCCCACAAGCAGCTTCTCCACCTTCCAGGGCCTTGACAAAAAAAAAAATAAAAATCCAAAAATAATTTAAATGACCCACAGCCCATTCAGTCTGCTCTTTTGTTTCTCCTCTCTTTGTTAATTCACAATTATCCTCCACCAGCTTCAGAAGGGATGACACAGAGTAAGTCACCAAGCAGAGCTCAGCTCTACATGGAGCCCATCATCTTCCAGGCTTCGGCAGAGCAGCTGGGAGCAGACTTGGGTGTGTGGTCCCACTTTGGGGTACAGCTCCCCACCACCCCTGGAGCATGGAGAGGAATCGAGGACTTTTCTGACAAACCACCAGCTCACCATCTGTCCTTTGGGATGCACATTCCCATTCACCGGAGCTGAAACTCACAAAGAGTTTTAGCACAAGGGAAGCAAACTGATTTCAAAGTCTAAAAAAAAAATAGTAAATAAATAGATAGTATTGTTGGAAAAAACAAAAAAACCTACAGCAGCATCGTCCCTGGCCTCCTGCAAAGCCTCTTGCTACTGGTGCAACTCACCTCACCAGCCCCTGCTGTCCCCAACTGGCTTCTTCTCAGCTCTGGCTTCTCCCTTGGTAGAACTTCTCACAGGAGAACCCAGCACCAAACCACCCTTGTTTCTCCTATATCTCAATTTCTCTGCACAACACTGAGCATCCTTTAACCCCGGGCACTGGCAGGAGGACCGGGTTGGACACAGACACCCAGGCTGAGCAGGGAGCCCTTTCCCTCTTGGAAAACCCTGGGAAAGCCTGCCACACACGAGGGCTGAGCCTCGCGGGCAACATCCCTTCACAAAGGCATTTCCACACCAACAATGAAACTCTCTGCACAAGCACTGGTGTGACTCCTGATTGAAGCGAGGAGTAACCAGCAGGCGTGTAGGGACACATGAGAGAGGCTCTAGTGATGAGTGGCTCCATTTGAGGAGAAACAGCTATCATTAAGGGCTTGGCACTGACTGCTGCAGGCATAGTCTTCCTTAAGTACCTTCACTGGAGACACCCAGCCGGTGTGGGACCGCTACACGGTGGCTGGGGACTTTGCTCCCAGGTGGTGGTGAGCTGCACCCATCACTGCTCCTACAGCCTAATGACTCATCCCTATTTGTCATTGCTCCAAGGAAACCCCATGCCCCAACGTTTCTGCACTCTCTAGAGGATGGACAAGCTGCTCCAGAGCTGTGGTGGCCACAAGCAATGGTCCAAGTCAGCATGGAGACCTCCAGAAGGTTCCCAAGCGGCTACACCACCTTTTATCCTCCTACCTGCGGTCAACACTTCCCCTCCTGTGTGGTCCTTAGGACCTCCAGAATATAATGCCACCACTAATGAGAACTCTGGTCGCTACTTGGAGGAGGTTTTTTAACCTGTGCAAGGGGAGTGCAGAGGAACGGGGCTATTTTGTGGCTTCTAAGAGAAGGTCCTCCCCAGGGAAGGTGAGGGATGGCCCGGTGGGATTTAGAGGAAGGCAGGGAACCCCAAAGCCTGTGGCCACCATCTGCTCCAGCACGTCCCCACCGTACTGAACCAGTTCCCGCGGCGGCGCAGCCCTCTACAAGCCTGGCAAGTCTAACGGGTACAGCAGCTTCTTGGCATGTGGTGGAGGTGCCAAGTCTGAGGGGAAGGGGAAAAAAAAAAAAATTTACTACAAATGTTCTACCAATTATGAGTCACGGGGCTGAGCTTTTGTTTCTGCCTTGCTGGATTTTGCCCTTTCCCTGGTATTTCCCCAGCTCCAGCCGGGGGAACCGAGCGGACGCAGACGCTGGCCAAGGCTCTGCCGGCACCCGAGGGACGGACATGATCCGGCCAGGGAAACGACCTTGGCTCAAAATACAACTCCCAAAACAGCAGGTTTTCGTCACCTCCACTCCCCAAACGCGCACAGCCGCAGAAATAAATCTGAGGGAAAGATGGAGCCCCTCTCTGTACTGCCACAAGCCTGAACGTGGCACTGCTTGAGCTCAGAAGATGGAAACTTCAGGATCAAACACCTCCAAGTGCCTTTTCCCTCCTACTCAAGATCTTCCTGGGCTTCTGCACCTCACCGAGAAACCAGGAGCATCCCCAGCCTGAGGGAAATGCTGTGGCTGACACTGATCCTGGGGACACACAGCTCCATTTCATCACCCAGCCGCTATGAACCTCAGATGAAGAGGGCTCTGGGGCACCATCCACCGATCCAGCTCAGGACACAGAAGGTCCCATCTGCACAAACTATCCACAACCTGTGCTTCCAGTTAGTACCGACTATTACTCTGAATTTTGTAGTGACCCTGCTAGTTCATTGAAGGCTTTTTCCTATTTTTTTAAGAGCAGTATTACAGCCATGAAAAGGTCTACTTCAAAAAGAGGGGTTAGTTTTGTTCAGGGGGTTTTTTGGGTTAAATTTATACATATGACAGAGATGATCTTTTGACTTCATGCTAAAACTTCCTGTTTAGAAGTTCATCAAGTAAACGACTAACAGCAGAAGAATGGTTCTCTTTGTTATCCTAAATTGAATTTTGTGGTTTTCATAGGAAAAGCCTTTTTGATGATCAAAGCCGAAGCAATAAATAGTAGTGGCTTGATGCTAGATCCAAAACGTACTTATTTTTGGAACGGGAGTTAAATGCACATTGAACTCCTTCGGTACACACAAGAAAAGGCAGGGAGGACCACGTGCTTTGTGTATCATTTACACAGGCCTATGTTTCAAGCAGACCTATTAAATAAGTTGAAACGGAGAATAAACAAACTGAAATACAGCAGATAGACTAGAGTCTTAAGTGGGTTTTCTTCCTTTCACTTCCCCGTGATGACAAGTATGGGTTAACTTCAGTGAAGCTCTTATCCTCTTTCAGCAATCGTGAGCACTGGGGAAAAATAAAGCAGGCAGCCCCAGACTCTTATTAAAAGTTACACCATTGGAAACTACACAGGGGGAGAGGAGGTATCTGATTTCAGTACAATCTCAGTCACATGTTATCATTATATTGTTCAAGTAAAAGTTAAAATCTCTCTTCCATTCCACAAAATCCACCAGATGTCCCATAAAGGTCTCAGCTGCAAGAGAAGCTAAACCATTACATCCTCAGGAACCCTGGTTTTCAAACTTGGCTGCTATAATTAATGGCAATTATCAAGTTACAATAAAAGCCATGGACATGGGGAGCTTTACGGACGCGTATCCAGCCCAAGGAATGTTTGTTAGGAATTGCAAACACATATTTATTATAACATAACCCCGAACGATCCAACTCCTGGCTATCAACTGTTCCCCTGCTCTGGACCCTTGGCAGCACAGCAGAAGCGGCGCGGGGCCGGCACGTTGGATCCGGCACATGGCACCACCACGGCACAACCTGGACCTTAAAGGAGAAGGGAAGAACCCCGGAGGGAAACGCACCGCCGTGCCACGACACCGGGCTGGCCAGGCTGATCAAGTGCCCTTTGAAGGGCTACGGAGTCGGGATGGGCTTAAGCATCCCAAGGAAGCCACAGGTCTCACCAAACTGGCCACAGACCGAGACTGATGGACCCCAAGGGTCTCCTCCACCACTGTCACAGAATCACAGAATGGTTAGAGTTGGAAGGGACCTTAAAGATCATCCAGTTCCAATCCCCTGCCCTGCGCAGGGCCACCTCCCACCAGACCAGGTTGCTCCAAGCCCCCTCCAACCTGCCCTTGAACCCCTCCAGGGATGGGGCAGCCACAGCTTCTCTGAGCAACCTGGGCCAGGGTCTCACCACCCTCACACCAAAGAATTTCTTTTTGGTATCTAATCTAAATCTCCCCTCTTCCAATTTAAAACCATTACTCCTTGTCCTGTCACTGCACCTCCTGACAAAGAGTCCCTCTCCAGCTCTCCCAGAGTCTCCCTTCAGATATTGGAAGGGGCTCTAAGGTCTCCCTGGAGCCTTCTCTTCCCCAGGCTGAACCACCCCAGCTCTCTCAGCCTGTTGAGTTACAGCATCCCCCAGGGAGAGCAGCCAACTCCATCCATGCTCAGCAACACGGCAGCTTGGCACCAAGGTGGCCAAGTCTACCCCAGAACAAAGCCCCACCTCTGAAGGAGGCACATGGAGCTTCACCGGGACAAAGGTTTGTCTCAGCTCTCAGAGCATTAACCAGGTCGTTTCCTCCACAGAAATTAAACCTGGTCCTACAGCCAAGGTCCCTCCTCCCCTCCGTGCAGCCGGCACCCAGCCTGGGATGGGGACACCAGAGATGGAAGACGCCACACAATCACCACAGCCAGAGCCCAACGCCACCAAATGAAAGCCCCAACGCTCTGCTCTGCCTGCTGGCAGGCAAAACCACCCCGGGCTTCACAGAGCACCATTAAATGAATGAAAGGTTGCAGGGGTGGGGCAGAGCGAAAACCAGGACCTAATTAAGCAGAGCTTTGTTGAGGAGCTTTAATGGCATCGTAGCTAGGAGCTCTGCTCATGAAAGCAGGGTTTGCACCGCGGGGCCAGGACCCAGCAGGTAACACAAGCCGGACGGACTCGTCAAGAAGCACCACAAGAGCAGCATCGTTTGCAACGGCCTCACTGCTCCTGCCATGAAAACAGGGAGGGGGGCACAGCCCGGCCACAGCGAGGTCTAGACAGCTTCTGTGGTGGACACACGTGGCCCCACGGCCACCTCCCCCAACATCCCCGCTTGTCCCAGCACGCTCATCCCACGAACAGCTTCTCATCACAACCAGACGTCTCTGAACAATGGAACTCCAACAGCCTCTCTGGTTTTTCCTTCTTCTCCCACCCAGGATCCAAATGGAGGGAGAGCAGCAGCACCACCCCCCCCGTGTCCTCTCCTCCCACCCTGCCCCGGACCACGCGCGTGGGACGGCGCAAACATCTGCCAACCTGAGAAGTCTCCGGGCGTGACGTTGGGCGAGTTTGTAGCCTCTGTTTCAGTGTAAGACAACGTGGAATCCGATAGATCTATTAAAAACAGGAAAAAAAAAAAAAAAAAAGAAAAAGCATTTTTAGTCCTCCTGAGTTGGCAAGCGCTACGTGAGCACCCGAGGCTCCTCTGCTTCCCCTCACCAGCCCACCTCTCCCCAGGAGAAACTCTCCACCGGGGCCAGAAAGCAGCGATTAACTTTGTACCTCCACCATGCAAATGCAAAAGGCTGAATTGCTTCGACCACAAAAATAACTGCAGTTAAGTTGATCAAACAAGTAGGAACTTGGTGCTTACTGGATAAAGTTACATTAAGCCTCTAAACAATTCATAGTTACTATACTTAATTATCACCATTAAAATTCTTGAAGCTGTTTATTCTTGCTTCCTTCCTTCCTTCCTCTTTGCTGAAGCGAAGGAAACTTTGTTTTAACAAGTTAAGAGTCTTTGTTATTCTCCTTTGCTTACACCCCTCTAATTAAGTGCTCAACTGTTTGCTCACAGATTAACTATTATTTTTCCAATCAAACAAGCCACTGAAGCAAATTTCAATCCCTGGCTGTTGTTTTAATAAAGTCACGTGTCACTCACTATCATCTCTCCCTGCAGAACAAGCAGTTTCCAAAGGGAATTAACTTGGAAGGGGGGAGCACGGAGAGAAACTCCTTTTTTTTTATTATTTTTTCCTCTCTATACAAAAAAAAATGGTAAAAAAAAAAAAAAAAAAAAAAAAAAAAAAAGAGAGAAACTATGCCTGGCAAATTTTGCTTTGCAAGATGGTTTGGGCTGCAGTGGAGCACTTTGTGGCAGGGAGCTCCCGGGGACTCCCAGGCAGGGCAGGGACTCACCTTTGGCACCGGGCAGCTCCCGCCAGGCTGGGTGGGACGGGCACGCTGTCCCGCTCCTATCGCCCTGGCAAACCCTCCCGTCTCCTCCCTGTCCCTGTCCCTGCCCCACGGGGAGCCAGAGCAGCTCGCCTGGGTCATTACCCCCTCCGTAAATCACAGCCACCGACTAAGGGATAAAGGGAGAAGATCCCAAGCTCCACACGCAGCCCCAACTGCATCCATCCCAGCAAGAAATCCAAGAGGGACGTGGGATTCCTCCCTTCCCTCCCACCTCTTCGCTTCCCCTTCACTTGAGCAAGAAGCAGGCGCTGGGAAAAGACAGCTGGGAGGCAGCAATGCCAATTAAAAGCATCTGCAAGCCAGCGTGCCCCACACAGGACTGGGCCCTGAGGCTGCATCGTGCCAGCCCCTCCAGCAGCCTTCCCCTCAAGCCCAGCCTTCCTCCCCATGCTGCTTTCCCTAGCTTTTCTCAAAAAAAAACCAAAACAAAAAAAGCCTTTATAATTCACCAGCAAAAAGCGAAACCCTCCCTTCCCTCCCACCTCTTCGCTTCCCCTTCACTTGAGCAAGAAGCAGGCGCTGGGAAAAGACAGCTGGGAGGCAGCAATGCCAATTAAAAGCATCTGCAAGCCAGCGTGCCCCACACAGGACCGGGCCCTGAGGCTGCATCATGCCAGGCCCCCCAACAGCCTTCGCCTCATGCCCAGCCTTCCTCCCCAAGCTGCTTTCCCTAGCTTTTCTCAAAAAAAACCAAAAAAAGCCTTTATAATTCACCAACAAAAAGTGAAATGCCACTCAGAAATGATACAGCGCTGAGTTTCCAAGAGTTTACATCTCGTTTTAATGAGCAGAGGAAAGGCAACAGCCGGTTCCTCCGCAGCAGGGCTGTATGGAAATGCTCCCCAGGAGCTCCCACCCCCCCTCTGCTCCGTCACCCCACAGATCACACACGCAGACACAACACGACGGCCCGTAACCTTTCATTAAGCCTTCATTAAAAATAGCGCTTCATATTATTTTGGAAAATATGCATGTGTCTGCACGGCAATTTGGTATGATAAACTGCCATCCATTTACTTCTTAAAACCCATCAGCTGATGCTTGCTCAGAAATAATGAGCAGCCACGAAATCCTGACTTGTTGGCTTCTGCCTGACGTGCCCTGGTGGGATGTCTTAGACCTGAGACCGGGACCGCACCGCGAAGGAGAGCTGCTGGGAGATCAAAAGAGAGAAAATACGTACCCAGTGGCTTTTGCTCATCATTAGGAGACAGCCGAGAGTAGGGAGGTGGTGGAGACTCTGGAAAAACAAAACTTAAGGTTAGTGCCCTGTTGGGTTTATCAACTAAACCCTCCCTCTTTCTCTGTCAGGGTAGGAACTCTTCCAAGAGTTACAAACACCCAACGGAAGCAAACCCACTTGGAAGCAACCTGAGACCAAGAGTTTTCCAAATCTTTGAAGAACCTGGGGGTTCCACCTCGATCTTTCAAAGTGGGCTTTACTCCTGAAAATGCTGCAGTTCTCCCCTACACCCACATCCCTGCCTGAGCCTTTCTCTGTCAGGGTAGGAACTCTTCCAAGGTTATAAACACCCAACGGAAGCAAACCAATTGGAAGCGACGTGAGACCAAGAGTTTTCAAAATCTTTGAAGAACCAGGGGGTTCCACCTTGATCTTTCAAAGTGGGCTTCACTCCTGAAAATGCTGCAGTTCTCCCCTACACCCACATCCCTGCCTGAGCACCCACAACCTGAAGCACCCAGAAGGGCATGCAGCTCCCAAATAATGATGCTTTCATCACCTGGGTCAGGAGACAACCCTCCAACCACGGCTCAAACACACCCAGGGGCTTAACGAGAGCCCTGCAAACACATTAGGAGGGCTGGAAAAGGCTGTTGGGTGATAAAGAGACACCAGGGGGCCAGGCTGGCTCCAGCCAACAAGCCACGGTTACCAAAGGAACGGTGGTCCATCCCAACCAAGCCCTTGGCACAGGAGCAGAGCAGCAGCAGAGGCCTCCTGTGATCTTGCTCAGCCTGACCTGGGGCCAGCAAAGCTCTGAGCACACGCTCAGCTTCAAGTATCAGCACACCAGCAGTCACACACCAGGAGTTAAGCAAGTCCTTAGGAAGTGTCTGCTGAATGGGGTCCTCTAACTGGCTCTGGCTCAAGACCGTGAAAAAGGCTGAAGAAGGTCCTCCATCATCTTCTTGTGTTGGTTAGAGAGGCTTGTTTTTTTTTTTTCCCCTTCTAAATTATGGTAGTTATTTTCTTCTAGAATTACAGCTTGCTAAATGTGATGTATGTGTAGCCAGACCGGCTCCATCACGGCCCTGGCGTGGAGCAGACGGTGACTTCAATGAAAAATTGTTCCAAGAAGTCGGTGGCATCACATTGACCCCACACCACTGAAACAACGGTGTGCTCCTCAGGTCCCACATGGATCCAAAACCAAGGTGCTCACCCCAACACCTGCAGCCGAGGGTTAGTTCATTAACACCACCCTCAGCAACCCCCTGTGTGATGGCTCTGGGGTGGCACGTGGTCATTTTATTGCTTCTGGGAGAGGGTTCCACATCTCCCCTAAGGGAGCAAGCTGCCCGGCGCCACGATGCTCTTCTCAGAGATGCAGCCTCAAAGTCAAAAAATAATGGTGCCAATGTCCCAATTGGGATGTAAGGACCCAATCTGTGCCATCCACAGTGGGCTGGTCCCACAGCAACACCAGACCTGCTGCCAGCAGGGACCTCTTCACAGCACCCAGGTGTTTCCACACCAGGCAGCTATGTCACCCTGCGGTAAAGCGAGGGGACAAAGAGGACCCTGGAGGGTCTCTGCATGGAGCCACTGGTGAAAAAAGGCACCAAGGCCTTCCCTGGGATGCTGTCACCGTCCCCAGAGCCGGGGTGGGGCCCTGGCACAGATACTCACTATCAAATTGATAAGGAAACCCTCGATAACAACTCCACTCCCCAGTGCTGCTCGCCTGGGGCTGGGCAACCACCCATCCCGAGGAAACGGCCACGGCTGCAAGGAGGCAACGTGGAAACTGTGCCCAGTTCTCCTCTGGATGCACACAGAATCACAGAATGGTTAAAGTTGGAAGGAACCTTAAAGATCATCCAGTTCCAACCCCCTGCCCTGGGCAGGGACACCTCCCACCACACCAGGTTGCTCCAAGCCCCCTCCAACCTGCCCTTGAACCCCTCCAGGGATGGGGCAGCCACAGCTTCTCTGGGCAACCTGGGCCAGGCTCTCACCACCCTCACACCAAACAAGTTCTTTCTGGTATTTAATCTAAATCTCCCCTCTTCCAATTTAAAACCGTTACCCCTTGTCCTGTCACTGCACCTCCTGACACAGAGTCCCTCCCCGGCTCTCCTTGCGGCTTTAAGCCGCCGGCGGTAATTGCCCGGCTCCCCGGCCGCTCCGATAACCAGCGAGCCAGGCTGGCGCCAGCAGGACGCAAACTGCATATTATCGCCCCTTCTGCACCTAAATAGCAGGGGGAACCTCCGCGGGGACGGGGCGGGGGGGGTGGAAATAAAAGACCTTTTAAGCACAACCGGGAACCGCTCTGGGCTGAGGAGGGGGGTGGGATGTGACACCCCGGGGGACCTCCGGGCCAGGCGCATCCCCGCCGGGCATCCCCGCTGCCCACGGGGGTTCAAATAAGGCGAGGAAAGGGCCAGAAGCCCCCAAGCTCCCCCTCGATGGGAGGGGGAAGGACCCTAAACACGCACCCGGACCCCAAACTCAACACCCGGACCCCAAACACACACTCGGACCCCCCCCTCAGCTCCTCACCTGGCCCACAGAGGCGGCTGAAGTGGTAGGGGTTGCAGCAGACGGTGGGTCCGTCGGCGACGCCGAAGCTCTGGCACTCGCAGAGGGGTTTGAGCTCGGCGGGGTGCTGCAGGTCGGGCCAGCGGAAGAGTTTGCCCAGCAGCAGGTGGGGGGGCGCCGCCTGACCCCCCAGCCGCACCTCGGTGCGGGCCACCAGCACGCAACCGCTGGGCATGCCCCCGCGGGACTCCACCGCCTCCAGCAGGCTGTCCAGCGAGCGCTCCTTCAGCCGCTTCAGCAGCGAGTAGGTGACGGCCTTCAGCTCCTGCTCCAGCAGCAGCAGCCGCGACCGCGCC
>NW_015090969.1:187456-220808 GCF_001431845.1 Calidris pugnax | reverse complement strand
GCGGGCGGGCGCCGGCAGCCGAGGAGGACAGGGGAGGGGGGGAGGCGCGGCGCCGCTTCCCATCCCACGCGGCCGGGTGGGAACGGCGCTGGGGAAGGGCGCAGGGGGATGAGACCCCCCCAAAAATAAATATTAAAAATTAATAACACCCACACCCCCCCAAAATGGTGATTCTTGTCGCTGACCCACAGCGGGAGCTCCCACGGGCGCCGTGGCCGTGGCCAGGACACCCTCCGGAGGGGGCGGCCCCGGGGGGGCTCCCCCCATCCCAGCCCTTCTCCCCGCCCTCATCCCAGCCCTTCTCCCCCCGCAGCGGCTCGGTTCGAACCACGGGAACCTGCTCCGGAGAGCGACAAGTAAAGGAGCTTTGTCCGAGGGGGTGGGTTTTGGGGGGGGTGGGAGGGGAGTCAGCCCGAAAACTGACCAGGGAAGCTTTGGTCATGAGCAAAAAAATCTCGGCGATTCATTTCCCAGCAGTTGATCAGCCGGGAGAAAAAACACCCCCAAACAAAACAAGAAAAGCATTAAAACCAACAATTTGTCAGCAACCTGAACGTTCATAGTTTTTCTCTGGGGGTCTTTGGGTACCTCCTGCAGGGACTGACTGACGGCCACGTCTCCCCAAACCTGCACCAAGACACCCAAGACCATGGATTTAAATAAACTCAGTTAATATAGGGGTTTTTTTATGGCAAACTTAAATTTGTGTGCATTAGCTGGACATAAGGGATTCCTCCAAAAGACTCCATTTGAAATCAATACAGTGATGCCCACTGAGATTGGCACCAACCCACTGAGATTGGCACCAACATCATCATAATACAAAAAACAATACGTCAATAATGCATAAATAATATGTAAATAGGTCTTTTGACTTTGGGGTTACTTCTTCCCCTACTGACCTTTGTAGGACCAGGGGCAAAGCTCCTTTTTTCCCCAACCCTTTTTGGGTGGGTTTTAGGAAATGTGCGGGCTGCCTCGATAAAAACGCAATGCCCAAAATCACGTAAATCCTGTAAGTGACCTACAGCCTCCGCCGTGGGGTTTCCTGGCTGGGACTGATGTCCTCCTCTCATCAGCTCCCTCCCTGCGTAGAAACCAAACTGGGGAGTAAAAGCAGATTTGAGTGCTGAGACCCACTTTGGGTGGGACTAACGCTGACCCGTGATGGCCACGCTGACCTGCAGAGCTTTTACACCTGTGTCTTGGTTTAGAGCTATTTACAACGGTCGGCCAACATCCCACTGTGGTAGGAAAATGCTGTTAGCCCTTTTTTTCATGTTAGGGAATAAAGACAAGTTAAAAGGGCTACAAAAAAAGATTGACCTTCAGACATGGAAGCAGTAATCGGGGTTTCCTGGATCTCGGACCCAGGCAGGGTCCTTGCCCATCCCCAACCCCAAGAGGTTCTGAGGCTTCTTTAAAATCCACATGGATCCGGCCGTCCTGCCTGACCCCAAGATTTACCTCCCTAAATGCAGCTGATGCTTTTCTTTCCAATATCTTATTTACAAACTGTCATCCAAATGATAATATGTCACATACTACCGACATTTAAATATATATAAATCTTAAATATAGCACTGTTTAAACTGAGGATAGGTTATTATTTCAGCAAGCAACGTATTACTGCTTATCCAAGGCTATATAATCACCGTGCGTGCAATAGGGCAGGAAGAACAATGGAGCTTTCAGGGGACCCGACCGTCTCCGGGGGCACAGGTATGTGGTGGAGAAGTCCTGGTTTCACCCAAAGTGCCATCCACTTCAGCTCCTGCAACAAGAGGACATTGTTCCGTGCTCTAACGTGGGCAAGAAAAACAGAGCGCTCAATTGTACCTGTCAGAATGCACATATAATTTATAGTAATGTTGGTTATTAAAGGATTTCTAGTCATTAACAGCAATGTGCTCTTTCACTGCCTTTTTTTTGATGGGAGATGCTCTGGAACGCATCCTATAGGTCTTGGCACAAAGGCTGGAGAGAAGCTTTTGAAAGCCTGCCAGTCTTATCTGACATGCATCTCCCAGGTACTATATAAAGCCAAATCCTCTTGGGCCCAGGAGGACCGTGGGTGGCCGGGAGGGCACCGGCACCAACCTCCTCCCTAAAGCCAAACTGCAGATGGGATGAGGGGAAAGGGGGAAGAGGGGCCAGAGTCCCTGCCCACGCAGTCAAAGGCATCAGCAGAGCCCAAACCTGCAGGCACCCACTGCTGTGCTCTGGGCTTTCAGTAAGGAAAAATAATCTTGTAATTTTCTGCTTTTTTTTCAAATCTATAGTATTTTATACGTTTCCGGTCAAAGAGAAGGATGCAGAGGTTAAAACACACACAGAAAAAAAGAATAATTGCCATTTAAATAACATTTTAACAGCTCAATTTATAGATTATTTTAATGCCTTGAAAATAGGGTTGAGACGAGGACCCCGCTGACTCGGTGCCGAGGGGCAGCCAAGGCTGGGGGCACACACTGCACCCCCCTTTCACCCCCCAGGAACGGGGTGGGGGGGGGGTACAAAGCCTGGCCAGAGAAACCACGACAAAACTGCTGCGCCAGAGCGAGGGGCTCTGCCAAAAAACTCAAATGCCTCATAAAATCAGGCTGGTTTTGCTGGAAGCTGATTTTGAAAGGAACCAGAGAAAAAAAAAAGCTTTGACAACATCAGAATGTCCCGTTTCATTTGTTTTAATGACATTGCCGTGATTTTCCAGTTCAAACCGACTTTTCATTTTATTCCTGCACATGTTATATTCTGTGCGGTAACACACTGTGATAGGACCTTGGACCGTCTTCAAACTGGAAAAAGCTAAAAATCAGAACAAGGCATTTTGATAAATCCAAAGTTTAAAGAAAAAAAAATATAATAAATAATAACGTTTGAAGAATTTTCCTTTATGGAGAATTTCCCAACCGCTGCACTCCCAGACCTCCTCGGCATCGCCGTGGGGAGGATGTGATCTCACCCCACCACCTCGGCCCGTGCCCCCCGTGCCATGGCAAAGCATTTATATCCCACCACAGTGGTTACATCGGGAGGGTTTGCGCTGGAAAAATTTGCACTGGTACCTTTTCTCCAAGTGGGATGAAAGTTTTTTGCCATCCGGTGGCCCCATCCCAATCCTCACCAGACCTGGGGGCACCGCGGCGGGTGATGCCCAGATCCAGTGGGTCCCACAGGGCCCCGGGGGGGTGAACTGGGGCCACGGCAGCCAAATTGCTCAGAGACAAGTTGAAATCAAATAACCTCCAAAATTTATCAGAGTCGGGAAGGGGACAGCAGGGACGGGGACAGGGCTGGGGGGAGAGGGACCAAAATCCAATAGAAATTCACCAAATCCTGCATTTCACCGGACCTGAAATTAATGTTAATGGGTTAATGGAAACTCCACAAGGCAAGAGCTGCTGAGTTTCCAGGCTTTTCAAGGCCCTTCCCACGAGTATCTGCTGTGGGTGGGGACAAGCTGACTCACAGTTTCCAGGGCTGTAGTAACATTTCAACACCCCGGCGCTCCAGCCTTGGGGACTGATGGCAAAGAGCACATTCCCAGCAGAGTGGTTGGGAAGTTTTTTTTTTAACAAGATGTTTTCTTGTGTCAGAAAATGTCAGTTTGGCAAAACCAAAACTTTTTTTTTTTTTTTTTTTTTTCCTCTTTTTGGTAGCAAACTACCAGTTTCCACGAAGTGCTGCTTGGAAAGGGTTGCCTGGGCTCAAGCTTGGATTTCTAGGCACGCCAACAGAGGGAAAAATCATCCCCCAACAGGTCCTCACTGGTGGGTGATGGCACCCATCCATGGTGGTCCCCACCCCAGGAGAGACCTTTTGCAGGGACATGGCCTCTTGCATCCCAGGAGAAGGCCTGGTTCCACAGGTGATGGCAGTCCCATTTCTTTAAATCTCTTCTGGGTGCAGCCGGGCCAATTTGTATAAATAATTAAGCAGTTATTCAGGGAGAAAAAGTCTGACTTTACGCCTGGAGATAACAGCACCCATCTGGGATAGGGGGTATTAGGTTCATTTCTCTGATTTGGGTGAGGATGAGCAGGGATTGAACCACATCTTAGGCCAGTGCCCCTGTGCTGCTGCTTCCATTTTGTAGGAAAACAAAACTCAAGGCATCCCCCATAAAGTCCTGCTGCAACCCAAGGAAAGCAGCGGTGTCTCAGGTTTTGTAGGATAGAAGGGCTGCCTTCATCCAAACCTAATGCCAGCATCCACAACGGAGAAGGGTGTTTTGGTTTTTTCCCCTTAATAAAAGCTGTATTTCCATCTCTCTCGAGCTGCCCCTCTCCTCAAACACAGCCAGAGGGGCCACTGCCTTGTGGGACCATGCACAACGTCACCATCACCGTTTCACAATTCAGCCAGAGATGAACATTCATGCATTTTCTCCGTTTGAAAAATACAGAAAAACTAGAAACGCATCCTTGCTATGGAGTTCTGTTATTGCATATTCCAGGCAGTGCGAAGTGAAATGAGAGATTTTTGGGGAGCACGGCAGAAGGTGGGTCTCCCTCCCAGGGAGAAGCTGGCTGGGCTGGACCAGAGGTGGCTTCACAGCCCAGAGTCATTCACTGATGCTGAAGGATGCTGAAGCAGGAAGAGCTATGGAGCTCAGCTTCCCATGGGATCCAATCCATAGAGAAGAAACGGCAGCAAATATCACAGCAATGAACACAGACCTCTTACAATTTCCAAACCCTTTGCATCTGCTCTTTCCTCCGGGCTAAACTGCAATTTTTCCAATGGGAGAACAAGCCAAAGGGACACCTTGGCTCTTGTGTCAGTCGCAGGGCGCACGGCGAAACACGAAGCAGGAGGAACATTTTCTCCTTCCTTTCCCAATGGTGCTGAAAATCCTGGCTGAGAAGAGCGCTTCTCTCTGAGCAGCCTCAGACACCTTCAAAAAGCTATCTGTAGGCTGAAAAGGATGAAGAGCATCACCAAGTGTGCTGAGATGTCCCTTTGCCAGTGTTACCAGGAAGGTGATCGGTGAGTGCCCGTGGCCGGCAGCCGGGTGTCCCGGGCTCCTCTCAGGCAGGTCTGACAGGGCAGGCGCAAACCAGGCAGGGAAAAAGGAGAAGCCGTTGGACTTGAACTGAACCCAAGCCAAACTTCTTCTGAGGTTCAGCAAATTTCACGTCAATAACTTTTATTCCTCCTCCTCCGGCAGCCAATCCATTTCCTGAGCGCGGGCAGCACCAGAAATCCACGCCGCCGTCTCCCGCGTGAGCCTGTCCTCTGGCCAGACGGGGAGATTCTCACATTGGATGCAATCTGATTTATCATCCAGTTCCTGCTGCCTCATCAAACCCAACTCTCAAAGCTCTGGAGTTGCCCTGTACCACCTCCTTGCACTCTCCCTCTTGATCCCATGCAAGTGTCGTTAATTTACCTGCACAGCATTTTTTCTTGCAACACTCTGGGGAGGCAAGGAATTGCTGTTGACGGCCCCTTGTATTCATCTGGGGGGCTTGCAGTGGAAAGCACCCTTGGAGGCACGTCAGTGCCCAGCTCCCATGGAGTCTGATGGGATGCAGAGATCTAATTAACATTGCTGATCCAGGGGAAAGTGATTTGCTGAAGGTAACGGGGAGTATCTGTATCAGAGAAGGGAACAGAGCTCATGTGAAAGTCCGGGACTGGAAAAGTTCTCCATCTGAAGAGGACCGAGCTGGGACACAGGAGCTTCCCTGGGTCTCCATGGCTTGCACAGCACACGTGAGCAGCCACGGGTACCCACCAGCTGGGGAGCCCCTGCCTGAAACCATTCCTTTCTTTTCCATTTTTCCCGAACTGAGTGCGCTGCATTCAGACCAACAACTGCTGAGAACTGCTGCTCGCTCAGGAGGTTGGTATTGGCCAAGGAAACACCACCCCCAGGTTTGGAGGCAGTCCTGTGCCCAGTAGCTACGAGCTGGGTATATTGGTTGGATGCTCAGTGAAACAGAACTGACCCTCCAAACATGGGTTTCTGAGGAGTTCTTGGGGTTGGAAAGCAAAGCCACAATTCCTCAAAGCAACAGGATCTCATGGCCCTACCTCTGCTTTACAGATTCAGTAGACAGCTGCAGGACATGCATCTCCTGACCACCACTGTGGGCACAGGAGGGACAGACAGGCATCATTACTCCTCTGTGCTCTGGAATGAAGCTGCCGATCCAGGGAAGATCTACCTGTCATCACACCTTTCAGTGTCTTTCCTGATGCCATTGACAGTGATTTTCCATGTCCTTTTGAACTAATGATCTAATAAAATGAGGCATGTGGGTGGAGAGGATGAAGACATTGACTCCGGAGCCTTAATCTAGTGCTTTATCCAGGAGGACATCCCACCTCGTGGTCAATTATGAGTGACCACCCTTCAAAGGATCGTGCAGCAGTGTGAGCACAGCGATTGGCTCCCAGGACTTGCACAAGAAGGTACCAGTGCAAGGTGGAGAAGTGGATGGGGAGGAGAAGTCACATTCAGCCAGTCCTTGGATGGTCCAGCCTCCGAGACTCCAGCAGGAGAGTGCTGGACCCGCCGTCCATCTGCAGGAGAGCAGTTTGGGGATCTCTAGGTCCACAGAAACTTGTAGCATCTACCTCAGCCTCATTCTTTACTCCCCCAGTTGCAGGCAGAACAGCAGGGCCAGCCATGAAACTCCTCCTGTCCTGCTCTGGCTATAGGAGTCAAGTAATATCACATAAAACAGATGCTCTGTTCAAATAGGAAGGGAATTACAACCGCCCGCGTCCACCAGAGGATACATCTAAAAACCACACCACCCATAACAAACATACAGGAGTTTGTCCTTTTTATCAGCATTTATTCAGCAGCCTGTGGAGACAGTCTGCCTTTCTGGAGCATTTTCCAGGCAGATAACACCCAGTTCTGAAACTGCCCTTTACTTTTTTTTTTTTTGGCTTGGCTTTGGTGAATTGTCATTTTTCAGCTGGAAAGGGTCTATCCGAGTAAGAAAAACAGTCCAGTGCTACGTGCTGCCACCACGCTGATCTAGCAACAAACAGCAGAACATGCCAAGCCCACTGTCTTATTAAAAAAAAATAAAAAAATCTACCCCTATCCATATTTACCCATATAATTTGCAAACACAAAACTGGAAGTTCCCTGGGAGGGCAGGATTTAAAAAAAAAAAAAAAAAAGAAAGAAAAAAAAAGGATTATTCTCTTTGGAGCTGGTCCAGAGAGCAGAGGGAGTATACGTATATGTCAAAAATGGATTTTAATTGAGGTTTGTTGCGTCCAGTGGTGCTCTCCTGGAAGCAGGAGCTAAAAACACGGTGGGGCTGGATGAGAAGCAAGCATAGGTTGACGAAGACATCAAAGCAGATCTGAGAAAGGTCAGATATAAATGGCAACCTGTCCATTTGTGCAATAGTTTGCTCTTCTATTTACGATGGTATTTTCTGGGAAGAGCTGGTCAGAGCCAACTAGGGCAGGCTTGTAAAAAGATAATTTTTCTCCCTTAGAAAACACAAAGACAGACAGACTGGGCTGCTGGCTTTTCTCCCTTCCCAAGATCTGCTGCCCTGGGCAATTTGTTCTGTTGCAGCAGCTCTTTGCTGAAGTGACTGGCGTCTGGTCTGCTTCAGAGCAGACGCCAGTCACTCCAGTAAAGAGCTGCTTACCACATCTTTGGTAAATATTTTCTGCAGTGGTGCAGTAGCGTCTTAAAGAGCAGCTCTGTTATTTCGTAGTCATCTCCAATAATAACTTAGAGAGAAGCAGCCACAAGACATTAGCAAAAGCTGCTGCCACTGACCAGAACTTTAGAGAAGCAGGAACAGAAGTGGGAAGAGAATAGAAATAAGGACTGAGTCATTGGCTGGAGAGGCTGAATGCAACAAGGGGGAAAAAAAAAAAAAAGAAGAAAAAAAAAAAGGCAGGCTTCAAAAGCTGGTCCCAGGACACATCTGTGGGATCAGCACGCACTGCTCTGATGCTTCCCCATATTTCTTGTGACCTCAAAATGGGGATATGAAAATCATTAGGGAAAAAGAGAATATTGTCTTCTCTGGTTTGAGCCTGGACCAAAGGTAGCCAGAGGCAAACATTGCTAAAGTACCAAAACTACATCTCTTTTTGTGTTGAAACTGTATTTTGAGTATCTCTGCTGGCAGCTGGCTGCAGGATCTCCAGGGCTTGCTCATGCGAAAATAGAAAGCAGGATTAGGGAGGAAAGGAGCTGACCCTAAAGTCATTGGCACTGCTGGGTGTTACTGGGAGCAAATCATCCTTAAATATACACCAGGACACAGAAGTACGCAGCTTGACCCAGCAGTAGCACAGTTGCTCCTCAGACACCCAGCACACGCTGCAGGCTTTGCTGAGAAAGGAGGTGGTGGCTGGAAGCCAGTCGGGTCTCCAGGGGATCTTCTCCCTCCCATTGCCACACCGTGGAACCAAAACAGCCTGCTCTGAGCAGGGTCCCCCACGGGGTTGGTCCTACTGTACCTTCAACTCTGCTGAGAAGTCATCTCTGTCCAGGAAACTGCTGGCTCCACCATCCCAGGCTGTTGCGAGATGATGAGAAGAAGCTTCTTCCCTCAGGCTCCCTGGGTGCCAGCAGCACGTCTCCCACTGGGCAGTTGTCCCCCAGCCACCAGTATGGACACACTTGGCCACCGAGGAGCTTTTTGGAGCCATGACTGGGGCCTTCCATAGTTCTGCATGTGTTTATGACACTGAGCCCTTTCCCTGCTATTTTGGTGCCAACTGTCTCCAGCAGCCAAGCCCTGGGAGGGTGTAAGCTGGCGTAGATGCTATCACTTTCAGCCCAGCCAAAATCTGGTCATTTATCGACCTTCTCAGGTGGGAGATGATTACCTGGGACCATGCCTGACCACATGGCCTGACCCCACATGCTGGCTCTTGCCCCCCCTTCCCAAATTCCAGCCCGAGCTGTAGCTGACCTGGCACAGGGATGCAGAACTGTCCCGCTGTCTGGAAACGGCAGAAGGCTTCTCGTGGCCCAT
The DNA here is from genome assembly GCF_001431845.1 of Calidris pugnax. Classification (NCBI taxonomy): domain Eukaryota; kingdom Metazoa; phylum Chordata; class Aves; order Charadriiformes; family Scolopacidae; genus Calidris; species Calidris pugnax. The sequence goes on along the minus strand of NW_015090969.1, from coordinate 211,827 downwards.
GATGGCGATCCCAGCATAATTCAGGATAAGAACGAGAGGATGGAGCAGATACCTGGTTGACAATATCCAAAAGAAAACAAATTTTATGTGAGGTGTGTAGTTTTTAGCTCTCAGCCTCTTTTTATTTTAACGAGGGAATAACGATTAACGGACGGTGATCAGATGTGGTGAACTGAGACCAAAAAAGGAACGGGGGGGAGGAGGGGTGTGTGCGGGTGCAGAAGATCTCAGCTGAGGGCTCAGGTGCTGGATCTGAAGGAACCAAGTCCCAGGAATTCTTGTCCCACTTTCCACGGGACCCTCTCTCTCCTCATGGAGCTCCATCCAGCCCTGTAGCCGGGACAGCAGCTGGTCAACAACAGCTAAAGGCAAGAGCCATTCAGGCAGAAAGACAATAAATAGTTGCATTAAAAAAATATAATCTCCAAAGCTGGGTTAGGACATCATTTTTATCTCCTGCAAGACCTGCCAACATCTCCCGAAGCCACCTCCAGCCCAGGGCTGCTGCCCCCCCTGCTCCTGTGTCACCTCGCTGGACACCAGTCAGGGTTTGTGACAATGACCCCATGGGATCTCCAGGACCCAGGGACCAGGATGCTCCCAAGGGCAGGCCCATGGTCCCGGGACTCTCCACGCAAATGTTAAATGAGCAAGACAAAAGAATGACATCAACCATCCCAACACAAGTTACTCCTGTCGTCATTAGCCGAACAACAAGCGTTTCTCTCCCAGTCGTAAAGCAAGGGTGGCATTTTTATTAGCTGAGGTTTCCTCCTTTTTTTTTTTCTTTTTTTTTTTTTTTCTTCCTTTTTTATGGCCTTATCCACAAATGCTGAGAGCCAGAGGGAATTATTTGTTACTTACATTAAAGCAAGAAGCCATCAGACCACAGCACTACAACCACTCCCCATATCATTATTTTCTTCTTTTGGATTTATATGAACCTCATTATTAAACCTTCGCTAATGCAGACATCCTAACAATGCACCAAGTGCTAATAACTGCTAAGCAGCATTATTAATTATTGTAATTATGGCATTTAAAATATATTTTGATCATATTAAAAGGAATACTTTCCTGCTTTTCCAACCAAAAAAATCCACAAATGTAGCTTATTAACACTAATTCTATTCTTATTGGTAAAACTATTGTTAGATTTCAAAGGCAGCTAGTCTGGGCCCTAAAAAAAAAAAATACATCACGCTGGGGTGGCGTGGCATGTTCTCAAACTCTGCTGTCACTGGGGTGGGGGCTGGAGGGGGCTTGGCAAAATGGATTGGTGGGGCCTCAGAGGAGGAATTCGGTTCTTGAAGTCTGACAGCACCCAGCAACAGTGGCTTTTAGGAGAGACATAAATATATACATCCCCCCAACGGTTACATCCCCCCTTACGCCTCCCCTAAAGCTGATTTTGAGGGATGCTGGTGGGCTCCATCCAGGCTTGGGGGAACCAGGATCACCTGTCTCATGGGTGTTTATGTGCCACAAGTGGGACGACCAGAACTGTGGGAAGCAGCTATAGGGTCACCTATGGTGAGTTATAGAGCTCCTCTTATGGGTACAGTACAGCCCCCCATCCCACCACAGGCACTCACGTCCTTCACCCTGGCTTCCAACCTTCACTGGAATTATTCACGCTGAACCCAGACACACAAATGGCCACATAAACACACAGCCGCACTTTTAATTAAAGATGTGCCGAGATAAAAAGCTTCAGAAAACAATTTTAAACAATTAAAAATAATATTAGAGGTGTTTGTCTGCCCCATCTGCATGTGTCCTGAGCAGCTCGGGGAGGCTCAGCTGTATTTTTAGGGTGGACAGGACTGTTTGCAGCGATTCCCCCCCACGCGCCCAGCAGTTCCTTTGCTCCAAAGAGTTAAGATTTCACTTGTCAGGCTGTTTTTGTTTCTATTCACATGTCAGTGCCTGTCATTTATTTAGTCAATGGGACATGTCCAAGGGATGGAGACAGACTGGGTTAGTCATTCTGACCGTGGGTCGCCAGTCACTGCAAACTGCCTGAGGTCATTTCCAAAAGCGCCACTAACAATGAGGGGGAAGCTGGGCCCGGGAGACGGCGCGGAGATTAAAGACAGAGATAGTCCTTTGCAAAAGTACACTGGAGGAATGTTCCCTATGTTCTGTCAACAGAGTTTCTTCCTCGCTCAAGACTCTCTCGTCTATTTTAAGGCCGAGCCCACACCAAAAATGGAAATCCTCGCTCAATGGCTATCGGGGGGATCTTGGGTTTCTGGGGCTGCCACCGAGGAAACGCACCCTCCAGCTCAACCTCTGCTGCCCGAGCTGCTTTTAACAATTCCTCCTTGTGGCGGCTCTAGGCTGGGTTTGCTCCTTTGCTTGGTTAAAGCACGGGGGGGAAAACCCAGCCGGAGCCCACCCTGCGCTACCTACGAGCATCATCCCCACCAGTGTCCCTTCCATGTCCCCCCGGCGTCCCCCCGGTGTCCCCCTGGCACGGGTGGCATCTCACCCAGGCTGGGCAGCAAAAAGCAGAGCCGGGCTGCAAGGGCCACAGTTCAGGCTCCATCCTCACTTCCAGGAGGTTTTAAGGAGGGGAATGGAAAAGAAGCGTCGAAACACGACCATAAATATTTGCTGCAGCATCTCGGGCTGAAATCAAGCCCCCTGAACTGCAGATTTGGGGAAATTCCTCTGGCAGCCATCTGGGCGTCAATGCAGGGCTGAAATACAGCAGCGGGTTTAGGTGCAGAGATGCACATTTTACTTTTTAAGCAAAACAGCACAGGCTGCACTTACTTAGCACATAAGGTACCTCTGGGTGTTTTGGAAAACATTAATAACAACCACATGATTGGTGTAAAACACTGATTTTTCCATCCAGACACACTATTGTTTGCAGATAAATACGTTCCATGGAGGTTTTTTTTGCATCTGAACTTTCTACATGTGGCTTCTGCCTCTCAAGCAGATGGGAAAGGGGGTTTGACACCAGCAGCAGTGGCCCAGGAGGAGCCACCAGAGTCCAAGGGCTCAGGAACTGGTGACAGGGACTAAACCCTGCCCTCTGGTGTGGGTACCATCGCCGGTGACGTGGGACGGGGGTTGAAGGTAGGAAAGGGCCAGGAAAAGGAGCTGCACAGTCGATTTGAGCTGCTTTGCAGAGATAGGGAAAACCAGAAAACGCATTTCTTAGACTACAAACATCCATCACGGACGCACACGAGAGTATCCAAATTCCTCAGTGTTGTATTTATGAAGCCATTTGGAGACATGATACAGGCCAGTTCCTGTAGATTTTTCCATGTGTTGTTAAAGATTCAAATTACAGAGTAATTTTCGGTCTTTGAAGACATTGGTCTTGGTATTGCAGAGCCCGGAGGCTGCTCCAGGCAGGGTCTGTCTGCGCTGCAGACGGGAGATAACGCAGAGCCACCACCAGCCAGCTCAGGAGTCAGGAGCGGGCCAGGAATGACGGCGTGGAGGCACTGGGGGGAATTTACTGCAGATAAGGAAAGCATCCTGGATTTAAGCACGGGGGTAAACAACTTTTAATACACAAGTGAGTTATCTGGAGAGTCCCATGGGAGGAAGCGTCTCTGGTGCGAGGCTCCGCAGGCAGATCTGCGCCGTGTGGCACGGTGCAGGGAGACTCACCCAGCCCCAGAGCTTTTGGGGAGCCCAGCTGGCACCTGGACCCCAGTTTGGGGACCACGGGTGCTCACAGGGGCCAGGGCTGAGGCTCCACCAACTTGGAAAAGGGAAGAGAGATGGTTGGGTTTGTCTCCCCGTCTGCTGATGGCCTCACGGTTGTGTCGTCCCAAAGTTGCACATGTGGAACTTGCACCGCCCAAATCAGAAATCACAACACAGTTGGGAAAAAGCAGAAAGGCTCTAAAACCAGACTAAAATCCTCTTTTCCAGCACAAAGCTCCCGACACCGATTACTTTTCCCACTCCTTACACAGAATACCCCACCAGATTAAATTCAGGTGTGTTTTCATTGATAAAGCCATGAAACCACTCCCAAGCTGGAGAAGACAAGTCGTTTCATCTCAGCATGATAACATCTGGGAGAAGTAACGAGATCATGGGTGCTCCCTGGTGCTCCCCGTGTAGCCGCAGGGTTCATCTCTCGCTGCAGAACCCAGGTCTGAAACCCTGATGAGCATCACTCCCGGGTGGCACCTGGGGAAAGCACAGCCCCTCGCCTTCTGGAGGAGAGGACACGGAGTCAGGAGAGGTGACGGAGGGAACAGGAAGAGCTGATCTCAAGTTCAGAGCCTGATTTATGGCTGAGGCCTCGGGCAAATCACTTACTGGCTTTGTGGTTTCATTTCCTCATCCCTAGAATCTCTTTCACGGGTGATGTGTGAGGGGGAATTAACATTCAAACTTTGTTTTTAATAAATATTTAAAGATTCTTCGTGTGTTTTACGAGTATTTCTGAACGATCTTTCTGCCCTTGCATGAGGGTCTTTCCCCGCCAGCTCTTTCCTCCGAGCTCCTCTCCCCAGAGTGGGTGCGATGCCTCAGCTGCTGATTTGGGATTTCGTTGAGTAACAATTAAGCTGCCTCAGTTAAATGTAAAGGCAAAGTTTTCTGCTGTCAGTTGTGCACAGCCCTGCACCAGACACATCAAACAAAAGAGTTCCTCTGCATAAAACAAACCAAAGCAGCATCCAGCACACGGCAGTGAGCCGTTAGCAAGCTCTGAGTGACCCCCAGCACTCCAAAATTCTTCCTTTATCCGTGAAGCATCAGTGAAAACTCTGTTTCCACCAACCCAGCGTGATTTGGAAGTGAAAGCCCGGGCTTCAAGCTACTCTCTGCTGAGGCCAGTGGAAATTCAGTGCGGGTTTGACCCAAGGACTATGCACGCTTTAGTCTCTGCCTGTTTATTGTTAAACTCATTAAAAACATCAGGGGTTTTTGCATCTTAAAAGTCTTCTCTAACTTCATAAAATATGTGAATGCTTAAGAAAGAATCCGTGTGCAACTGTATAAATAGTGAGTAACAAGCAGGAATTCTGTGGTGTTCAAAGGGAGCTGACGAGCCTGTGGTATAATGAGTTAATTTGCCTTGCAGCCTACCTGGTGCCCAGCGCCAGTTCGCCCTCCCTCCCAGTCGCCGTGATGGGTCATGAGCTTCTCCACCCAGATGAGTGATTTGGAGTTAAAGATTCAAAATTAGCTGTCTCAGACATGCGCCAGCCCAAGGTCGGCCACTTCCTTATAGTATGGATGCTGAATTTCTTATTACCAGAAATTTCAAAGCATTTCAAAGTGAAACATTTTTGACGCTTTGAGTTGAAATCATCTCCCTCTCTCAATGACATCTCATTCTATTTTTAAAATGTTACAAAGTTTTGAGAGCAAATCCAAGCATGCGTTCAACCAAACCAACATTTTTGTTCAAATCCTCATTTCCCAGAAAAATTGGAAACCATTTGTTTTATTCAGAACTAGACCAAACCTTTCCCCCAAAACTTCACGACTGCCAATAATCCATTTTTATCCCAGATTTAATATTGTTATAAAACTTCCTTACTGGAACTGCTGGAACTTGAAGTTGTCATAAAGCGGATACCTTGCACTGTCACTGAAATTCATGCCATTTTGTAATCCTGTAATTCCCCAAATTCATCTCAGACTTCAGCGCCTCCATCCGAGGGATGTTTACAGCTGCTTCTTCCTCCGTAGGCAAAATGAACCCAAGAGCTAAAACTGATGAAAGGCACATTGCTGTCTGTCATAAGGGGCATATGGTGAAATATGGCAGTGAAAAAAGCCAGCCATGCTCAAACGGCTGCAGAATCCCAGCGGAACAAGGCATGTGAAGAATATTTTATATTTAGTCAGAGGAGGGGAAAGGCAGGAGCCGGACAATGTTGGGTTTTTCACGATGAACATTTCTAGGGAGGACTCCCTGCCATGGGAAAAGTTCCACGCTTTATTTTTCTAATGAGCAACTGTCTCCGGTGTTTCACAACGCCAGGTTGCTTACTAGGGAGAGCTGGAGGAAGCCTACTTTCTCTATCCATGTCCTTTTCAGCCCACAGAGCTTTATTAGCCAGGATGGGAAGAAGACTTGGAAGTCATAACTGAAAAAAAACGCAACATCAGTAGAAAAAGAAACAACATCATCCTCCCAGGCTCAGGCTTCCTTTCATCTTCACAATCCCTGGAATAACAGACATCCATCTGACTGTTCCTTGACTGTTGTCTTCACCTGGGTCTTCTGTATCTCCTCTGCTGTCCTGGCTCTTTCTCCCCGTGTCTGCAAGCACCCGGCTGCCAGCTGTGTAGAAGGTGGGAAAGCAGCACTGCTGGTTAAGGATGGAAACCAATGGCAGAGGGCTGAAAGAAGAGTGAACTGGTTCCCAAATAGAGGAACCACACACAACCTCAGGTTTAAGAGACACTTCAAAGCTACACTGCACTTTTGTCTGGCATACACCTCACGAATGATGATGGGAATTCACATATCCTGCTGCCTTCCAAGGGTACGAGCGCTTGGATGCCATCAAATAACAGCTTGTGCTGCTGCCTGTGAAGTTCCCCCCTTTGATTCTCTTGTCGAATGCTTAAACCAGTGACTTGGCCAGGAACAGACTCATTTTCAAAAGAGGCAGTCACATTTCATTCCTGAATGCTCTCTCTATGTCCCTTCTGCCGCAGAGCTTCTCTGGGCTGGACCACATCGTGCACCTCCCGCAACGGCTGCTCTGTCTTTGGTCTCCTCTGCTTCACGTGAGAAGGTGGAACAATGCTGCCTTCTGAGCACCCCTCCAGAACGGAGGACTTGGACATTGTTTTCTTTTCCTGTTTTGTTTTGCACGGAATAACTCCCCTCTATGGAGTCACTTCGGCTCCAGAAACAGACTATTAATAAACTTAACTGCTTTGGATGGTCCAAGCCAAATGCTGGCCTTAGGAGGGGAAAAAATAATTTCTACAATTGCACAGAGCCTTTTCATCCCCGAGAGCCTCCCAAAGCACATGTAGTGATTATCCACCGCTGAAAGGCCACCACCTCTGGGGTGGCACAGAGGAGCTGTTGAGCACAACGGTCCAGTCTGCCCGTCCTGGCGCGTGGTTGAATGGAGGTCTGTACACACAGCAGATGCTTTTTCTTAGTTGAATGCTGTTTGGTGGCTTTCATCAGCTTCCTCTTGGTCTACAAATAAATGGTGATATCAAGGGGGACAAGGGGTTGCCCTGTGGTTAAGGCACAGAGCTGGAAGTCAGGAGCCTTGGCAGGAGGTTGAGACAGTCCTTTGGTATCAACATTTTCTCTGCTGGCCTCATCAGGTTCTGTAGAACATAAGCTTCAGCTTTTTAAGAGAAAAACAGTTCAGTTATTTGGGAGTCTAAGGTCCAATTCAAGCAGCCAACGTGTATGAAAGCACAGTTGTACCCTGTGCTCCCCATTCACCTTTAAATCTTAGTCCAGACACAGGATTAAACTCTCAGGCTGAAGCCATTTCTGATACGACCAAGGGTGTTCAGCAGCAGGCGACACACAAGGACCACAGGAAGATGCTAAGAGCTACTTTGGTAGTGGATCTGATGATATTTAGAGTATATAAAGACAAGTACAACACCCAACCTACAGACAGGACCAGATCCCCCAAGGAAACAGAAAAAGAAGATGACTGTGTGGCAGATCTGGCTCCGAGTGATACCTGAAGCCAAAGGAGTTGCTCTGGGTCTGTGCTAGAGAAGCCAAAACCAGAATCCAGCAGCAGTTTTGGAATGGGACGCATGCAAAATCAACACACAGTTGTAAGACCAACAGAAAAGGTTAAAGACATGCCATTCAGGTATGGATCTCTGAAAGAACGGAAGGGTTTAGTCCTTTCCTTAACACACAGTTGTAAGACCAACAGAAAAGGTCTGCCTTTTCAGGTATGGATCTCTGAAAGAACAGAAGGGTTTAGTCCTTTCCTCTTTTAATACTTATAAAACTAATAGAATACTTATAAAATGAATACTTATAAAACGAAATAAAAGAAATGGCGCAAGCCAAGTATTCAACTCCAAACATTCACAAACCAAAAATTTCCTGCCCTCCTCACCTCCCAAAATAGACCTGAGCCTAAAAATCAGCAATTTTTAAACCAGCATCTCTTTCACTCAAAATCCTCAAATACCTACAGGTTTCACTTTCTCCTTGTATCTCCAGCATCAAGAAAGCACAGCAGCTTCATTTTGATATAATAATTGCCCCTCCTTGGTCTTAAACCCTCCCCTAAGCCACACTGTGGTAGGCCACCTCCACTTTCTTCCCTGTTCTTAAATGAAATCATTGTTTGCCCACAGATCGGGGCTGGTACCTTCACTGTGATCATTTATACTTGCCCTTGGCCTTTGGAACACACTGTTCATGTATTTCAGCTGACAGCCCAGGAAAGCATTCCCCGTGCTCACTGCAGAGCACAGCTTTGCCTCTTCCACCAGCCTCATGTGACTGATCTGTAGGAACTTGCTTTGGCACCATCAGATTAAGCTGCTGTTAACATCACTTATCCTGCTGAAGTTTCTTCCCAGTGAGCAATGAAACATACCTAATCCAGGCAGATTAAAGAGAAACACGTTTCATCATCCATCCCTCAGCTTCAACCACCCCATGAGAAGGCGAAAGGCATTTGGTTTTATGAATTGCTCATAGCTCCATCAGGCTGAAGCAACAGTTGGCGTCCGTGATAGAGACACAGACTGACATGTTTCAGATACATGGGGATGTTCAGCTGTGAAAAAACGATTTTCATGGTGCTTTTCCTCAAACTGCTGCAGATGCTTTGTAGCCTGTAACGGCACCCAGCCCTGAGAGGCTGCTGCTTTCAGCCCACACTTGCCATGTCCTGCTCGGCCACCGGCTCAGCCAGTCCCACCACAACCTCCTCCCAAGCCCTTCTCTGGCCCTAATTTGGGAGACTGGGAGATAATACTTCACATGGCCTTATCCGGTATACAACGCTTCTCATATTTTAGCCTGTTCTTCTAGGAAAACACAAGATTATGCAGTTGTCCTCAGTGGATGCGTGCATGTGTTCCTCACAATCATGGCAGGGATTTTTAAAATCATGGGTCAGTCCTCATCTAATACAGCATCTCGGCTGGACCACGTGTAACCATCTCAGCCAGGAGGAGGACAGGCTCCGAGCACTGCTGACGGGGAAGGGCCAAACTACGAGCTCAGAAGATGCAGCACCAAAGAATTCACCATCAGGATGGAAATATGGGATCAGAAAAGGCTTGAATTTGAAGCTGTGGTTTCTTTCCCGTCAGAAACCCAGTCACAAGGCAAAAACACAGAGGAAACCAGAGCTTCATTATTTCCGGTGCTCATGAAGCAAATCGTTTTTATTATCATCATAAACAAAAAAGACTTTACCTCCAGAGGTGTGGGGGAGTACCGGTGGCTTTCTAGAACCTCTCTCTGGAAAACATGGTGACCACTGACCCTCTGTAAAATATAACAGTCTCCCTCAAGCCTTAATCTCTGCCCAGTGTTTCCCATATCCCTTATTTTGCCAGCCCCCTGGTCTGGGTGCCTGCCTGTGGCACCACCAGCTGCCGAGCTCCAGGAGGACCCTGCCAGGACGACGGTATAAATCATAAATAGTCAAGTCCCTGCTTTTCTGAGACACGGTTGGCCACCGTGAAGCTAGAACAGAGTCAGCAAAGACTGAACCCTCCAACACAACCCAGTGCTGCTCTGTTTTGCGACGAGACAGTGTGAACCCATTTAGATTCAAACCCAGCTTTTCACTTGCCACCAAAATAAGCATATTATGGAATTGCTATCCTCCCCCAAACCACAGGGTTATTTTAATGACCCTCCATTTAAGCATTAAAGAGTGAAATGTCTAATCCTGCCGAGCGTGTAAGAATATGACTCATTCCTTTAACGCTGTGAACCACCTCCTTTTTGGCAGCTGCTCCGTGGGGCAACTGGTGCAGCATTCAAAATGGCAGGGTCTGAATCTGCTAAGTGGAAATGCTAAATACATCCTAACTGCAGGTAATACCTAATATAACATGTGTGTGTGCAATAATATTATTCTAGTTGCCAAGCAACTAACAGGAGTTATGGTGAAAGAAAAGAGATAAAACCTCCTGAATACAGGTATGCACTTCAATTGCTTCATAAGGGACCCTGCTCCTGCTGGGTTTATCAGATCTTGCCCAATGGTTAGCACCAAGGTCTGCTCTGTCTGAATAGAAAGGAAAAGGTGATGAACAATTTAGAGTCAATCAGGGCTGGATTCAAGACATCCCCGAGAGTCCTGCCATTGGCAGCTCTGAACTTTCCACCAGGCTGGAAATGGACAACGTGATGGGAGAAAATGCAATGCAGTGGCTGTGGTCATCTCCCGGGTGGATGGGTTCTGCTGCTGCAAATGGTGATGGTCTTGAAGGCAGCTCCTTCAACCCTTCCTGTGATAGAGGCAGCGAGCAAACAAGCAGAAACAACCCATGGCTCTGCACCTATGTATGTGCTTAACTGCATCTGTTGTTCACGTAACCACTTGTTTGTGCACCTCCATGTGCGTTTGCAAGATGCTACTTGGGCAATTAACGGGGTGAGCTAGCCCCTAATGAGTTTTCATAAGCAGAACCTAAACCACTGAGCCCTCTCTTGCAATTCTCCAAGCAACAGAGCTGCCGCCTTAGTCTTCCCATTGAAAAGGGATAATTTCATTATCAGTGAGAGCTCTCGAGATCTCCCAGGAGATGTTCTGGAGCTAGCAGGATCAGGTCCTAAGCATGCATGATTCACCGAAATAAACAGTGGGCTGCGTGTTTAAACTTGGCTTTCAAATTTGCTCCCAGAAACGGATGGCCCACGCTCCCCTGCATGGGCATGGGGCAGGGAGTCCATAACATAGAGGTGGCTGTAACGTCCCATGAGGCAGCTTTCTCTGATAAGCATGAGTTGCCCTGCTTCTTTCAGGTGTGAAAACGACAGTTGAAATTCTAAAGTTGCTTCTAAAACCTGGCCTAGTGCAGGCAGAAATACAGACTCCCAGCAGGCATGCAAGAAGTGCATTTTTATTTCTTTTTGGCTTTCTGGACACTCTTAGCTCTTCTCCTCTGGCTGGAGGAGGTGATGCAGCAGAGAGAGACAGCCATACATGGGATGTTATAGCTACTGCCACCCATCAGCCCCCCAAAATGATGCTCATTTCCTTTTTCATATTAAGCAACGCATTGCACCTGAGTTGTACATTTTAAGAAACCACTCAGACTTCTTTCCAGCTTCATGTAACTTGTTAAATATGCAAACTAAAAGAAATCAGAAACAAACTTCACGTGAAATCTAACAGTTATCTTGCTGCAAAATTACTGACGTCCAGTTACTCCATGGAAAAGACAATAACAGCAAGTACAAGACAATATTTAAAAAAAAAGACAGGAGAAGAAAAGCACACAGCAAGAGAAGAACGAAACGACAAAATAAATGAGCCGAGGCATGTTATTTACCAAGAGCAATGTTTGCTGCAAATGCCACCCCTATTTCTTTTTTCCTGTTTACAGATATGTTCAGTTAAACTGAGTTTCACACCTACTACTTGTGACATCTGAGCGTGTGGCTGGTCTGAAGCTCCAGCCGAGAGGTTGAGCTGTGGTGGGACCTCCTGGCAGAGTGACGGGGAGCTGCTCGCAGCCCTGCCCTGGGTGCCAACAGCTGCCAATAAAGGCCTGACTCCTGGATTTTAAGGATTTAAGGTTAAGGATTTTCAGTAGGAGGCTCTTCTGCGCCGACAGTTATGAATCTCGAAGGCTCTGTAGACATTTATATCAGCCCTGGCCATCACTCAAATACTTGCAAACAATGACTAACACGAGCCCACACATAGCTCTGATGAAGCACACCACTGTGCTCCCCATCCCTCGCCAGCTGCCCCGCTGGCTGTGTCACACCACCTTTGGCCATGGGGATGGCTGTCTCCTGATCAAGAAACTATTTGTACCAAAGGGAGGCATGCACACGCTCGCTTTAAACCTAAATAACCCATATTTTAGCCCCAGGACCGGCTGCCAGCGTTACCCCACGTGGGCCTGGCACGCACCTGGCCAACATGGAAATCCACTCTGCCATGAAAACACCGTTTGGGGCACCCAAGCTGAAAAGACCAGAGAAAACTTGGGTCAACGTACACACACTCTGGTCACGCCTCCGATAGCAGCTCTGACAGAGCGTATGAGTCACCAGCAAAAGATTAGAGGAAAGTTCCCTTCTGTTTTAATGAATGAATAAGCTCTAAGATTTTTCTAGGGTGTGGAAAAAGATAAGGCTTAAGGAGGAAATGCAATTGTCTGTGTAGCTTTCAGGTCTACCTACTGCTTCCAGCACGTTCCTAGAAACAGCTGGCATTTGACAGTGTGACATATAGGTGCCTTCAAATCCTTTTCTGGACTGTCTAACTGGAACTAGTGTACCCAAAATCCTAATTGCAATACTTTTCCTTGTGGAGGGTTTGCAGGTTTTATGAAGGTCTTCATGTACTGCCCAAGTCCTAATGGCCACATGGAAAGGCCTTTAAAAGGATTATTCACTGGAGCTGTCTGCACCCAGAGAAGCTAATGGTGGAAGAAACTGCTGTGCCTACCTAGATCCCTGGCAATGTGCAGAGACAGCTGTGGCAGCAGGACCATCTGCCTCCACTTGCTCCATGCCAAGGAAAGGGCAGAGACAGGCTGTGACCATTATTCCAGCTCCCAAGCAGAAGCAGAAACCAGAGGTGGCTGCATAGAGTAAAACAGCTGATTTTGCTGGGTTACATCTCCAAAGACTTGGCTATTATGTGGGTGGGAGACCCACAGAAGAGCATCTCTTTGGGTCTGCACAATCGGTTTGTGGACCAAACCCTAAGACTACTACACAAAGTCTCAGGTAAGCAAGGAACTGCTCCACTCCAACCATATACCAATACACAGAGAACAAACTTGAGCAACGTGCAACCTGGAGACCCCATTGTGTGTATGTGCTGAAGCCACCTTCACCCTGCCCTGCAGTGGCCTTTCAGGGCTCAAACCATTGGTGACTGGAGGCTGCCCATGAGGACCCTGTCCAAGCATTCTCAGAGCAACTCCGTGGAACCTAACTTTACAGAAGATCATTTTTTTCTATTTTTACCTCTACTGTGAGCGTGTGGTTTGAGGTGAGTTATGGCAGGGGGTGTGCTGTGGCTGGGCAGGCTCCCCCTGGCCAAGGAACACGGGGCACATCAGAGCCTGGAGCGCCGGCACCGCCTGAGAGGGAATGTCTTCTTCTGCTGGCATCGTACCTAGTCTTGTTCCAGAGAAGGTTAAAGCCTGGGCAGATAATCTCGAGCCGCGTGTGGCTGCGACAGGATCTCTTACGCTGAACTTTTGGACTCTTTACAGTATGAAACTATATATTACCCCCTCACTGGCTCTGCAAGATGTCTGTGAAAGATGCAGCCAGGAATACTCAAGTTCACCCACTGGGGAAACATTGTGTTACGTGAAGATTGCAGCCTTCTCCCCTTATCTGCGAGGCAGTTGATGAAGGGCCTGGCGTCAGTCTGGCAACTCTGATGGCTCCCATTTAGCACCAGCGAGAGCTGCCTATCAGCAGAAAGCTGGGGCAGATAGCAGACAGGACTATCTAATCACATACCTTTTGCATTAGTGCTGCCATATATTCCTTCCATTTACAATCAGGAGACTGGACCGCACTGAATTTTCACAGGAATGAACTGTCAACAACCCCATCCTTCCCAAGGCCTAAAAATGGGTGCTTTATCACAGAGGCCAGTAGACTTCTTTTCTTAGACTTCCAGGCAATGGCCGGAGCAGACTTGGAGCCCCCACAAGCGAGACATTAAGGAGACCTTTTTGAGATAACAACAGTTCACTTGGCTCTCTCAAGAATGCCTTATGGCTGTTCCTTTTCAAAGCCGAAGTAAGGAAACTAGCTCAATTAGACCATATCAAGAAACTTTGTGTCTCCTGGTTTGTTTACCTTTTATCAGTGCTCTTAATATGCTTTCCTGCTTTTCCAAGAGGAGTGGGAGGGCTATGCTTTGTAAGATCACGCTAGAAAAATCGAGTAGAGTAAGAGGCAGCTTTTTTAAAGTAAGGAATCAGAGTTAATAACAGGACAGCAAACAACTGCTACCAGCTTTCTGCTAGCTTGATGTTTCGATTCTTCTCGGTGCATTGGTTAGGCTGTGTGATTAAATTTCATTTCAATTCTGCAGAAGTATATAGTTTCGTTTAACACACATTGCCAACCTATAATCTCTCAGGTTGTGTTTAAACAGCCTGCGTTAACTATTAGTTATTTCTTGAGCCAAATGCCCATTAAGACTTGTCCTAAATAAAGAGCTCGGTAAAACGTCTTCCGTAAGAATGGCATCTCAAAACGTTTTTCAAAGCCAAACCCTGACTCTGCAGCAGACTCAAGTTCATCAGCTCTGGGAGCCTATATTATGCCTTTAATTGCAGGCATAATTAACGATGGCCAAATCTCAAAAAAGTGCCAAATTAGATTTCACTTGAGACAAGTAGATGTATTTGGGATGACTGGCTAAAGCCAAACCCTGCCTGCCACTGAAGCCTAGAAGTCTGGTCACAGAGGGAGAATCAGATTTGCAGCCTTCACATGACTCAGCTCTCCAGGCTGGAATCAGACGCTCAAATCCCCCTGACCGGAGATCTGGACACAAAATTGCCTTAAGTGCTTCTGAAAAGAAAGGTTTTCCTTTGGAGGTCAGTTTGTTCATCCTACTTTATATATAAAGGCTTTTGTTCCTCCTGCACCCCTCTCCTGCAGGCAAGCTGGAAACTCTGCCAGTGTCCTGCACTGCCACATGGTTTCCTGGTTCCTCTTGTGCTGAGAAAGGAAAATAATAACAGCAGAAGGAGACGAATCCTCCATAAAAATCTTATTTTGATCCAGTGAAAACCCTGGCTGAATGTTCAGAGGACTTTTTTTATATTCCAGTGACTTAGTTCACACCTGCTGCATCCCGGGACCACACTGAGCCGTTCAAAGCTTGATCTGGGATCTGATGAACTGTATTTGGAACTGTCTTTATTGATTCATCTTTGGGACAGTTTAGCAGAAGGGGAACACAAAGCCTGGCCAGTGAAGTCCAACTTCCAACTAGTTCTATCTCCAGTGCAGGGGATTGGGCTATTAAACATCCAGTCTCACCCTGTCCCTCCAGAAAACTAATTTTACTCATTTCCCACTGGGAGATAAAATGCAGGTCTGCTCCCATTCCAGGGCCCTTTGGCTGGGACACAAATAGCTTTGGAAACACTCCTATCTACGCTCCAACGTCCTTTCAGAAAATATATCAGCCTGCAAAGGGCTGTCTTGGTACCATTAAGCCTCTTCATAAGAAAATGGGGAGTTCAGTCCACAACCAGAGCTTTTCAAGGAAATTTGCTTTCCTCTTAAGACCAACATCCCCCAAGCACAGCGGGAACAAATGTCCTAGTTGCTGGAGAAACCTCTTACAACCTGTGTCCACCCTGAAAGGAATCTGCCCACCCATTTTGGGGGGGTCCTGTAGCAGGTTGCCTCAGAGGGTTGGGTCCTGCATGTGGTCATCACAAAGTGATGCTGAAGCCCAGCCCAGCCCTAGCCATGCTCCACAGGGGCAGGTTATCTGCTGCCCAGAGTGCTCCTGGTTTCCATGACAACTTCTCTGGGATCCAGTTTTACACATGCTTGACATCTTTTATGGTTGCTCTTAAAATGTAGGCATAATCCAAGCTGAAAATCCCAGCCTTATATCAATCACTGAAAGCAGAAATGGTTTGGAAACGTGGGCAAGTCGAAAACTAGCCTTGAATGGCTCGGGGCTGGCCAAGACGTTGGGTTGGAGCCCCCGTGCTCTGCAGGTTTCCCAAACCTGACCTCCTCCTCACGTCAGTGACACTTGGCTCACGTGGGTTTAGATTTCACAACCAAGGCTCTGGCACCGCTCCTGTTACGGTGCCAGAAAGTAACAAGCGATCAGTAACTACTGACACATCTAATGCCTGAGGACATTCAAATCCTGTCTGCGTAAACCATTAGATACATTTTTGAGCAGGAAAAAAAAAAAAAAAAAAAGAAAAGAAAAAAAGAGTTTGGCCTTGCATATCACTAACAGCGAAATCCCAGCACGCCTCTCCTTTCCTCCAGGCCAGCCAAACCGGCTCCCTCACACCTCGGCAAAGGGGCTGCGGGGTCTGGCAGTGATGCCTTTGGGTGGCTGTCTCACCCGGCAGTGTGTAGAGCCAAGCTGGGTGTGAGCTGCTGAGGTGGGTTTTGGAGCCTGCCTTGGACCTCCTGTCTCACTGAACATAAGAATTTCCTCCCCTGGTATCAGAGGAGATGGAGCCAGGGGAGCGCAGTGTGAAGGCAGCAGCTTGGTGGGCCCCCATCCTCACGTGCTGTCACAGCAAAGGCTTATCCCAGGCTCACCCCTAGGCTTGGCCCAGGCTTATCCTAATTGGAAAGGAGTAGGCAGGGCCACCACAGCAAGAAGGAGATGCCCACAGGGCGAATGTGTGCTATAAAAGGAGAGGCAGAGCTGGAGGAGACTCCTCCAAACATCTCCCTCATCCGGTCACAGCAGGGACGCTGCCACCCCAAGGGAACAATTTGTTCCCATTAGTCCCCAAAGCCCCTGCCCCATGCTTTGCCCAAAGGCTCCCAAACCTCCTGTGCTGTAGGAGCCTCTTGTAGACCACCACAGGCCCCAGCCAGCCCCTAAAGAAGAGTGGTGGGATGGAGAGGAGACTTTTATGGTTGACAGCAGTTTGCAGATGAGCTGCAGGCTCCTTCCCATGGCCTCCAGGGTCACTGGTGGCTGCTCTGTGTGTTGTGAGGATGGATTTCCACCACCCTGCACTCCGCACACTGGTGTCCTTAAAGGCTGACATGTTGCAAAATAAGAACAAAATGTTTGCAGCACGGTATCAAACCTCAGTGGCTTCATTTATCCCCACAGGACTGGTGTAAATGGTCAAACAAGATTGCAGAGAGCCAGGCCCACCACCTCTTGGCCCGGAGCCCAGAGAGCAACCATCAGTGCATTTTTCCATCAGCTCTATTTATGAGTTGTCTCTCCCCAGAACTACCTTTGTCCTTTGACAAAAAGCCCCGCTCCCAAGTATTTCTGAGGTTAATCACTTGGGTGATGGCATCTTCTGGGGAGGCTCGGAGTCATTGCTGTCACCTCCTGTGAGCTCCCACCCACAGGGACCCAGCAGTCTCTGCTGCAGAGTCTGTGGCATCACAGCCCTAAATGCCCAATAATCCCTTAAAATCTCTGAGATTTGTGCAGGCAGATTTTATTTTTCTTTTTTTGATTTAATAACCGCCCAATAATCCCTTAAAATCTCTGAGATTTCAGCAGGCAGATTTTTTTTTTCTTTTTTGATTTAATAACAGGGATGAACTTGCCCACATCACCCATTTGTGCAGGCGCTGGACTGAGATATTTAGAGAAGTTCTGTTTGACTTCGACAGGTACCTCTCACACGCCCCCACTGCACATCCCCAGGCTAGAAACTGTGTGTCCTCACGTCCTTATGTCCCCGAAAAACAGAAAGGCCTGAATCCCCCTCTGCATCACATGGAAGACCATCGTTTCATCTACTTAATGGAACACATTTTTACAGGGCCTTCAGCCCATCTCTGAAACTGTGGGCTGCTTTTTCTTGGCCATATTTTTCATGCGCTTTGTTTCCTTATCACACCATATAATTTTCAGACAAATGAAAAATCTGGGCTTTTACTTGCACAAACACTTGGACGTAAAAACCTTGCCATTGCCAACTCTTACAAACGTATCCTCGTAGTTGATTGTTTTTGTAAGGCCTTGGTCCTGGGAGACCTGTGAATATACCAGAATCTCAACTTTCCTTTTTTTCAGAAGTCATTTTCTAGGCTTCACGGTTACAGAGAAAAGCATAAAACCCAGGAACCCCAATAACGCCAAAGGGAGAAGGCAGAGAAAAAGAACTCCCTTGTTAGGATTTAAGAGAATATGCATTTGTTGGATTTTTAAGGGGGTCTCATGAGGTGGGGTTGGCAGAGGGGTGGGAATAGGGTCCCATGCAACACCCGCTCGCCACTGGGGGCTCTTACCCTGGGAAGTAGTTCACCACCGTCTCCAGACATCACCATTTCCAGGCTGTTTTTCAACTTGTTGCAAAACCTAAAGATGCATTGTATGTATTGGGTTGCCTTTGCCAAGACAAATAAACTCATAGATGCCTTTTTTTTCCAGGCATTCACAGTCAAACGAACACAAATATTAACAATCGCTACGTTAGACCCAAACTTCTGTGAAATAATAAAAGAAGGCGACACTGTAACCCTGCACCTTAAATCATGTGTGTAATGCACTCCTGTCTATCTGCTGCTTTCCATCCAAAAGCACTGGTAATTAATAGATAAGTGATAAGACAGAAAGTAATAATTCCAGGAAGCAGAACAATTCATTTTTATGAAAGACTGCGGCACTGTTTGCTTTCCCTGGAGTGATCCGGTAGCAAAAAGTTCATTGCTGATGCTGGGGTGGGGGAGTGGAAGGTGGTGGGAATTAAAGATCAGTGGTCTCTCTGTTGCAGCCCAGTTGCAGCCCAGAGGGAGGGTGCAGGGTGCCTGTCCCTAAATCACTGCAACTCCATTCACTTTGGGCAGACACGCACCGCACAGTGGGGGCCTCTAAAATAATGGGCATATCCCTGGGACCTTCTAATTAAATGGTGTAGGACAAAGAAGGTTGGGAGGAGGTTTCACAGGGGTTGCTGGAAGCTGGTACCGAGGACTTTTTTTCCAGGCATTCACAGTCAAACGAACGCAAATATTAACAATCGCTACGTTAGACCCAAACTTCTGTGAAATAATAAAAGAAGGCGACACTGTAACCCTGCACCTTAAATCATGTGTGTAATACACTCCTGTCTATCTGCTGCTTTCCATCCAAAAGCACTGGTAATTAATAGATAAGTGATAAGACAGAAAGTAATAATTCCAGGAAGCAGAACAATTCATTTTTATGAAAGACTGCGGCACTGTTTGCTTTCCCTGGAGTGATCCGGTAGCAAAAAGTTCATTGCTGATGCTGGGGTGGGGGAGTGGAAGGTGGTGGGAATTAAAGATCAGTGGTCTCTCTGTTGCAGCCCAGTTGCAGCCCAGAGGGAGGGTGCAGGGTGCCTGTCCCTAAATCACTGCAACTCCATTCACGTTGGGCAGACACGCACCACAGAGTAGGGGCCTCTAAAATAATGGGCATATCCCTGGGACCTTCTAATTAAATGGTGTAGGACAAAGAAGGTTGGGAGGAGGTTTCACAGGGGGTTGCTGGAAGCTGGTATCAAGGACCTGCATCCAGCTTTGCACCAACTTTGCAGAGCTTTACATCAAAGACAAGGCAAAGCCATGGAGATGAGAGCATCGGGGTCCGGGTGCATCCGTAATTCAGCCTTGAATTTTCACACACAAAACGCCTAGGTCCCTTTTCTGCTGCCACACAATTCGGAGGGAGCAGAATCTGCTTGCTCAACTCCTGGAGAGTAATTGCAGGCTAATAACATGTGCTGGCATGTGGGCTGGGACGTTAAGTATGCGTGTAGGTGCCTCTGGAAATATGTCCCTTAGAAAACACCCCTTTAGCCCATAGAAGCACTGTTCAACAACAGGAATTCCTTCAGATCTATAGTCATTCAAACTCTAAAGCCACTTTTTGTTGCTCTGCCAGGCAATAAACCAGCGATAAATGAAGGAATTTACACATCAGACATCTCAGATTCCTCTCCCTCCTTTCCCAAGAGCAGTATGAGGGGACAGCGAATAATGCTAGTTTATGGTATAAATATTTTGACAGAATATATTTTGATACCATAAATTTTAACAGTTCTGGCTGGTTTTAAACTCTGTTTTTCCCCAACCAGGAATCTGTGTAAAGTAATAATATCTGAAGTGTTTCTTAAGGAGCATAACCTGTCTGCAGGAAAACATTCACCTTCCCTTAAAACAATACCGCTTTGCCTGACAAAGAAACTCCAAATATCTGCACTCCCAAAGTGTTCATGACTTGTAGCTCTCTTATTCCATCTTTAGGTGAGATTTGTGATCATGTGTGTGTAGGCCCCCTCGCTCACACAACAATCCTGGTGCAATCTCATCCTGCACCACCTGAAGTCCTGCTGTACCCACCTCCACACCACCTTCTAAAGTGGGGAAGTGCTGCTGGTCTTGCTTACACTTGGGAAAAACAAAGGAAAAATAACTGATTTGCCAAAGGTTGTGATGAAATAAAAGTTTTAAGGAAATAGAGGAAGAAACTGAGCATCACTGTCCCAAGAGTAAGACTTAGGGACCCTACACATCAATCCAGAAAGAGAAGTTAAAATGCCAACGCTGCATTTCTCAATTTGTTAACGTGGGGCAGGCGTTTTGAATGTACATCTTGGTTACTTCAAGAGACAGCACAACCTGTCGCGTGGAGCCCACGGACCAAGGTCTGTTTGTTGTGTTGTCAATGACAAACTGCCCTTGGCTTCCATGGGAACCTCGGGGCGTCGAGACGAGAGGGCTCAGAGGATGTGAGAAATTACACAGCACTCAGTCTGGGAACGTGTCCCTGCCGTAAAACTGGCACCTTCACCTCTCTGCTGGCTGCCCGGGGCAGCAGGAGGAGGTTGGCTTTGCTCTTGGGGAGCAACGTGCTCCCAGCTTAGCTCAGAGAGAGAAGGGAAAGCTCTTCCCATAGAACATACCTACAGATGAGCAAGCTTCCACCGTGCCTGCTACAGAAACTATCACCCTGCGTGTCCATTTGCTCTCGGTCCCTCCTCACACACCTTCTGAGCCTGGTTTCCATTAACCAAGAGGAACAGAGACCTCAAGTTTCACAGAGCTGCTCCGCAGCATGGGACCAAAGGCAGATGGGGCAGTGACCAGCACCTTCTGCTGCCTGTTTGCAAGGGAGAGGCAGGGACTGGGATGGGCAGACCATGAGAAATCAGCCAGCACAGATAGGATTATTATAGGGAGGTATACGAGGGACAGAAACTACAAATCCCATCGAAAGCAAGCTTCGTTAGTGCCACTATTCTTAATGAACAACTTGTTTAATTACGCAGTTTGAAAGGAACCAGTTCAGAAGAACTTTCCAATACGCTTCTTGGATGCCATTACACCCAAATAGGTCTGCTAATGGGATGAATTTCAACAAACACCCTGCAACTGAAGTTTAGCTCGATTTTCAGTTATAGAGTGCACTGGGACACGTTTCCCACAGCAGAGCTTAAATTCCCTGCGGAAGCACAATTAAAATTCTCAGATTGCACTAAAAACTGCTACAGCTTAACCTTTTGCAACAGTTTTTGACGGCCACGTTTTCCTAGAAAAAAAAATACTTCTTCTACGAACAGCAGGGCCTATGTCAATCTTCAGACGTGCCAGGCTCAGGGCTGAGAACTAGATAGATAGGCAGAAAAATGTTGCTGGGAGAAGGATCTGGCCGTATCTGCTGCCGAACTTTCCCAGGCACAGAAATGAAATGTGGACCCCGGCACCTCGGTGTCTGGCTCCAGCTCTAAAGTGGTTTCCACTAGTTATAGAACATGCTGACAGCCTCTTCAGATAAGTAGGGCAAGGCAAGGGCACTCGGGTGCTTGGCAGCCGGGGCTCAGGCGTCCTGCTTGCGTGGCTCTGGGAGCAGCTTCTGAACCCCCGTTCCAGCATCTAGGAGCAATTCCTCTACCGGAGGCACCTGACCCACAAACCCCTTCACTAATTTAAAGCTCATTAAATTCTCCAATCAATAGCACAGGACACTTGGAAGCCCTCAAATCCATTACTGTAAATGTAAGAAGAACGGGAAGGCAGTCACTCTTGAATGTGAACTGACTTTCACGTCTGCTCCCAAATTTAAAAGGATTTCAAGCTGTCCATCCATCCATCTTCAGTTTTCACACCATTGCCTATCACTGTGGAGCCCAAATCCCTTCCCAATATCAAATAGTTTGCAATGCCCACACTTTTAATGGCATTCATGGAATTCCTATTCTTCTTCTCTCTGAAGGATAAAATTTCAATGGGGTTGGGAGCCTCTCACATGGTAATTTTTTCAAATGAGTTCAAATAACCCCAATTAATTAATTTTAAATTTATTTAAACACTCATTTAAGCATGCTCTTTCGGGGAGGTGGGGGAGGCAGAGATTTTCAGATAGCTCCGATTTGGAGACAGACGCAATTTTGTCTCTCTCTGCAGAAACTTGCACAACTGACCATTAGCAAAATTGTTGGTGGCGTCAGGATGGTTATACCCGTGTTTTCAGGTCTCTCTTACCCTGTTCCAGTACTTCCATTTCACAACTGACGCGTCAGCTCTGAAAGGGCAGAAATTGTTTTATAGCACCATAAAGCTCTGCTTGAGATAATAGGTCATTTTTATCAAGTAAATTCTCTTGCCCTTATTAAGATATTTCAGGGGAGCAGGCAGGTGCCTAGACTGGCTGTGACGTTCTTGCCCTAAGATCTCCTGATGGCTGTGATGGTGTGGCGTGAGCAACATATGAGTGGCCAAGTGACACATTGACACTTTTTGGAGAAAAATAAGCAGGAAGGAATCCAGAGCCTTCAGCAATCCAAGGCTCTGGCAGGGCAATGACTACAAAAGGGGTTTTGCGTGTGAGTTTGGGGCAGGAGCTGTTTTTTCTGATAGTTTACCCACCCGCTCAGGACACCCTTGAACAAACACTCCAGAGATGTGTCCGTGGAGCAGGGGGAGAGACTGTCACGGGTTGTTACTTCCATCCTTGTCATGTTGCTGAATTAGAAGTAGAGGATCTCTCTCACACACAAATTATGCTGCAGAGTAAACATAGCCTAGAGGAGCCCACTCCAATTTCAAAGCTACACGGCACAGTCCACCAGCCTCACACTGTATTTTGCACACACACACACACACACAGATTTTTTTGATGACAATGGAAAGAAAGCTTCTGCCTAACAATAAAACAGTCAATAAGTGCTGGTCTGCCTCTTCTCCAAGTAATCTCTCCATAATCAGCGGGACAGCCTGAAACAGAGGTGGAAAACACAGCATGGGGAGATGTCTTCCCCTACAAAAAACCTCCCTGACCTGATGCCCTTCTGAGCAGATGAAGAGGTTTGCTGGCTGTCAGCATCAGCCCTGGCGTGTTCAAAGGCTCCCAGCAGCCCCAGAGCTCTGTGCTGACGCCAACCCCAGGTGGGCACCAAGGTTAGGAAGATGGCAAGTCCTTTGCCCCTGTCTCCAGCTCCTGTGAATGAAGGTCAGGCCATAACCAGGCAGAGCTGCTCAGCAGAGGTTGTTGGAGGCCCTGGTGTTAATTTGCCCTGGGTTTAAAAGTCACCCTGTATTCAGCTGCCTCTTACCCAGCTTCAGAAATATGATTCAAACCAGCAGGCTAATACCTTAAGCAAGCTCAAGTTAGCCTGAGACAGCTCGGTTTCTGGCAGATTGGGGATAATTGCTACTGGTTGATGGTCCAAACTTTCCTGCTTTGAAGTCGCTTTTCGGTTGCTTATTCATTTCCCCGAAACTGTGTCTCCTGCTTACGAGACGGCACGGTTTGGACAGGGAAGGAGCAGGTCCTGAACTGCCAGCACCTCCCTCAGCTCACAAACTCTGCATCTCGCCGTTATCCCGGACCACGGGACGGAGGGGCTGGCGTGACAGAGCGTTTATTGCTGCAGCAACAGAGTAAACAGAATCCCACATCAATCACTGCGGGTTTAAAAAAGTTTATTACATTTCACGGCTGCCATAATTGACAGCAAGGCCCTCAGGTTTGGAAGGCTTTTCTATTTTCTTTTACGTCGGTGTGTAAGGGCTTTGCACATTGTTAAGGAGGGTCTCCTCGCAGTTCAGTTTGCCCTCTGTTTGAGATGAAACTTCCAAATTTCCCTGGTGTGAGGCGAAGAGGTGTTAATGAGAGAAAGGCAAAGGAATGAATCACAGCCAGCCCAGCAGTACAGTCTGCTTTCGGCTCTGTAAAGAACGTAATGTTCATGGGGAAGTGGTTGAACTGGTTTCTTTCTCTGAAAAAGGCCCTAAGAAGAGCTGGAAATGTTTTTGTAGAGCAAATGTCAACAATGCAGGACTCTCCCCCTCGTCTCCTTCAGCAGACACCCAAAGCAAAGCCATGGAGAGGCATGCAAGGCATAATTCAAAGCAGGCTATTTAAATCTCAATTCAGAATTACACTCATATCAAGGAAACTTAATTATCTGTATTTTAACATCTTATCTCCAATATGATTTCTCCAAACAAACAGCAGTCTGGAAACAGCCAGTAGATAATCCATCCAATCTCTGGTATCTCAGTCGGGAAAGTCAGCGCC
>NW_015090969.1:36633-187446 GCF_001431845.1 Calidris pugnax | reverse complement strand
GTGGAGGGGGGGAGCCAGGAGTGTCTGATTCCCAAAGGGACATGCTGGATACGTGCCTTGGCGTGGGGCATCGTCTGCTGCCGAGCCTCAGGGCTGGCAGGGCTGGAGGCACTGGTGGGTCTGGCCAGTGTGGAGGAGAGCTGGTTGCCCCTGCACGAGACCCTCTGCAGGGTTAGCAAGAGCCACCAGCCCCGGGCTGCTGTGTGAAGCAGCGATCGCTGCAGGAAAAGAGGCTCCACAGAGCTCAGCGTCAAACCCACCAGCACAGGACGCTGCTGCAACCAGCCAAATGAGCACAGCCGTGGTCCAAGATGCTCCTGTGCTCCAGCATTCCTTTGAAAGTGAGTGCTTTTTCCAGATTTCATGTTTCCCAACCAAGAGTTGGACAACAAATTCCCATTCTAACAGCTCAGTGAGCATGAGGACTGGATCCTGGGTCTAGCGTCCTTCAGTAAAGTTGGGCTCTCGGACACTCCCGTAGGGCCAACAAATTCTCTGAAAGGAGCCTAAAAGAAGTTTGGGGGTTGATAAATTTCCTCAGTTAAAACTTTCTCACATGCTATATCCCAAACAGAAACGCCTTCCCGCAAACACAAGAAGTGCTGACCTAACTCTGGCTCCACGGTCTGGTCCTACCACATCAGTGGTAAAGCTCCTTGCGATGACGACAAGTACTAATGACTAATTCTGATAATAATTAAATGTCAAGGAGAACTTTTCATCCCAAATGATACCATAAGCACTAGCTACTGTTTTGCAGATAGACGGAACAAAGTGCGTGGAAGTTCAGCCGTGCGTAACATTTCCTATTTTAACACTTGCCAAAGGGATCCAGAACTGGATAGTCCTGTAGAGCTTGGATAAAAGATACGGTCCCTGGTGCTATTTGGGAGCCAACTCTTCCTTGAGTAAAAATGCTTTTTAAAGACCAAACCTCAAGATTGAACACTATGCCTAACCTGCGGTAAAACTTACACTAATATGAACGGGGCTGAACTGCTCTCAATCCTGTCCCCAAAACCTTTACCTGAGAGGGAACAAGCTCCACCAGAGGTAGAAGTGGCCTCTTGCTCAGTGCTCATTCAGCAAGATCCTCATCCAAATCCCCACCCCAAATCCTTGTGTACCTATGGGCAGACCTTCCATAAAATCTTCAGAAGGATTCCTTAGCCATATATGTTGTCTCATACATATTTGTACTTATTTAATTGTCCTGTAGAGCTTGGATAAAAGATACGGTCCCTGGTGCTATTTGGGAGCCAACTCTTCCTTGAGTAAAAATGCTTTTTAAAGACCAAACCTCAAGATTGAACACTATGCCTAACCTGCGGTAAAACTTTCACTACTATGAACAGGGCAGAACTGCTCTCAATCCTGTCCCCAAAACCTTTACCTGAGAGATAACAAGCTCCACCAGAGGTAGAAGTGGCCTCTTGCTCTGTGCTCATTCAGCAAGGTCCTCATCCAAATCCCCACCCCAAATCCTTGTGTACCTATGGGCAGACCTTCCATAAAATCTTCAGAAGGATTTCTTAGGAATATATGTTGTCTCATGCATATTTGTATTTATTTACTTGTTTTCTAGCTGGAAAATGCAAATCAAGGAACGGGAAATGACTTATTTTGACCTCAGCCCCAACGCTACACTTGTACAGAACTGGAATTTGGACCTGCAATTTTATTTTTTTTTTCAGATGGGACAGAGAGTGAGGGAATTCCTCTGAGACTTTCCCAAACCAACACTCTTCCTAAAAATAGCTGCACAGATTGTTTCGTTGGCCTGAGGTGCATTACGTTTTAATGGCATTATAGGGAAGGCTGCATTTTTATGCGGCAACCTCTTAATCTTATGAAAGATCATTTCTCAAGAGCCACCACTCCCTGTCCCACTTTAAAGGTTCTCGTTTTCTTGTTTGTTTGTTTTTGCAATCTCTGTCATTGTGTTCCCCAAGCATGATAATGAATGCTTTGGTGCAAAGGTGTGATGGCTTTCTGGGCAAGTTGTCCTGATGCAGATACGGCAGGATGGCTCCTGAAAAGAGCTCACAATAATTGAATTTTGAAGAGTCATGAGGCAAGAGGCAAATCTTTGACTGGCTCTGGATCTTGGCCGGATGCTTTACCCAACAAAACAGTGTAATATTGAAACTCTGGTAATCTCTTTTTAGAGTATTTCAACAATGTGCCGCACATTTGCACTGTATCAAAAATTCCTAAGAGTGATGGGTTGGTGCAAGGCTGGTGGTCCTGTCCTCTTCCAGGCAAGGGGGATCAAGAGGTAGTGGGCACAAACTTGAACATACAAATTTCCATCTAAACATGAGGAGGAACTTCTTCACTTTGAGGGTGGCAGAGCCCTGGAACAGGCTGCCCAGAGAGGTGGTGGAGTCTCCTTCTCTGGAGACATTCAAACCCCACCTGGACACGTTCCTGTGCAACTTGCTCTGGGTGACCCTGCTCTGGCAGGGGGTTG
Source organism: Calidris pugnax (assembly GCF_001431845.1). Lineage (NCBI taxonomy): Eukaryota > Metazoa > Chordata > Aves > Charadriiformes > Scolopacidae > Calidris > Calidris pugnax. The sequence continues at coordinate 184,973 of NW_015090969.1, read as the reverse complement.
GACTATATGATCTCCAGAGGTTCCTTCCAACCCCATGTGATTCTGTGTCCCCCAACCCCATAGCATTCTGTGATTCTGTGTCCTGGAGCTCAAAATCACCCTGACACCTAGCAGCTCTCATCCATTCTATCCTGTAGGCAGCCCAACTTCAACGTCAGTTCAGGCTGAAGCTGTCACCTTGTCATTTTGGACAGCCCAGGAAGCCTTGGATTGTCTTCTCTGCTGGTAGCAAATCCCTGTGGCATCACCACAAGGGCTGATGAGACACAGGCAAAGTGTCTCCGCTGTTACACCTTAGCACACCGTTTTCTTCAGGGTAGGGGAAAAAAATGGCCATCATAGAATAACCCTTGAGAGAGCATTAAAAGGTCTTGTTCTCTAAGGCAGTGATTTATTTGGGTATTTGTTTGCTGTGATCCGCTTGAATAGGAGAATTATACAGTAACCTGTAAAGTGGGAAAAATACACGAACCACAAACTCGCATTTTCTTTTTTATGATGATGCACAACTCAGACAGGGTACGCGAGGAAGTCCCAAGCCAAGATTCAACCCACCCTACACAGACATTTCACAAGCTTATGAGTCTGGTCACCTTAGGCTCCCTCCAAAGTGGAGAGCTCTATGCATCTCCAGTGGGCACTGCCTAAGACCTTAATTACTCCCTAAGATCTTAATTAATCCCTGGAGGTGTTCACCTGCATTCCTCCACTACAGAGGGAGCCAAGAGCAACTACGCTTCTACTTCAGGCATTCCATGCAATGAAATGCCTAAAGACGTGTGGGATGAATCCACAGAAGTGCAGAACTCTGCAATGAATTTCGTTTATTGCCCAAGTTTGAACTCTTTCCCTGCGGCGAACGATCTTCTCACCGTTGAACTTTCTATGGGGCAATTCTCACAGCAGAAGAGTGACACTGAAGCTCAGGACACTCTGTGGCAGAGGTGGTACAATGGTGTTCTTTCACGATGCCTCCCAGATTCACTTGGGATCTGTCCCTCTGAAATCATTCTGTTGTTCCAAAACAGCAGATTGGATCCTTCCTCCAGAGACAGCATTAGGTGTAATGGGGATGTTACAGAGAGGTAAATTCAAACACAATTCCCTAGCCCAGGGTCTGACCCACCACAGAATCAATTACTTACAACTAAACCCATTAAGTTTTCTGTAAACTCCATGTTCCGGTGCCTGTGGGTGCCAGATCCTCCATTAATGGCTGTAGGACATCAAGCATCATTCCCAACTTCCTTTCTACCATTTTAGCTGTGCTTTGCCTTGTTATGGACCATTGCTGTTTGGGTTGGTACCTGTCCTTGGCTGAGGTCAGAGACTCACCAAACTAAACGGGCTCTGAACTTCATCTTTCGCTAGACTTATCCTCAAAGAAGATCTTTGAGCTTCCTCCTCCATTGTGTGCAGGACTGGATGTAAGAAGATCTTTGAGCTTCCTCCTCCATTGTGCGCAGCTCAGTGAGGACTGGATGAGATCTAGCTGAGGGGTGAGCTCTCCCAAACCTGGCTGGTGGATCCTGGTGGATCCTGGTGGATCCCAGGGACGGGGCAGATGGAGGCTTTTGGGCAGTGAAGGGCTCAGCCCTGCCCATGGTGCCAGGCGTTCCCCGGCCACTGGAGCCTTGTGGTGGGACTGCTGTGCCACGTGCATGGCTGTGCTCTGCTCTACCTGTGGGATGGCAGGTCGCCACGGTCAGAAGTTCCTCCTCAGTGAACTGTTCATCACATCTCCAAGGAAAATACCCTTTTTATGTGCTAAACCCAGCGTCTCATTCCAAATGTAACAAATTAAAGTGTATGAAAGTTTGAAAATACCTTAAATGCTAGGATAAGCAAAACTATAAAAAGCTTAACGCCACAAATCAGGGACTAGACTGGAACAGGAGCCTTTAAGGGAGCCTGAAAAATCTGGGATTGTCTGGGTGAGGGGATTATGATTCCTTTGGGTTGTTACTCCCCAGCATTAATTCATGATGTAGGACCGAATACGAGTACCTTCTGGATTTCTGCTGTTGTTCAAGGGGTTGGGTTTGGGTTTTGCTCAGGGAGGGGGATTTGTTTCTCCAAGCTCTGTATTCTCAGAATACATTTTAAAATAGTCCCTTCCATGAAACTGTTCTTTAGGACTTCCAAAAGAGTTCATTACAGTGAATTCAGGTTGTTTGCTTCTTCGCTGCTCACCCAAAGTGCTTTTTTTTCTGGTGTGTTTGCTCAGAGCCGTTGCCAAAATGATCTGCACAGTGTGCCACTAAAAATGCAGACTTCTGAATTGTAAGCTACAGTTTGCACAGTAATTTATGTTTGGGTGGAAAGCACATTTTCCCATGCAGAGAGGGACAAAAGAACATCTTTACAAAATACTGAGTGTATTTGTGTGCGTGTGAGAGAGAGGCACAGAACTGCTCCCTTCGCATTCCTCCTGGTATTCACAGCACAGGGATCCAAACCACGGTAACTCGGCTTTTTGATGAACCTCGATTACTTCAGTCCTCACTAAAGCAATATTGCTTCTGCTTTGCCTTATCTACAGACAGTTGATTTTTCAGTTCTTTTACACTGTCTTGTAATTCTGTCATACTATTCCCAACCGAAACCTCTAAATTCACACTCTCTGTACTGAAAAAACCACATTTACTGAATATTTCCTTTTTGAAGCCTTATTCTATACAAAATAAAAATGATGTGTGCAATGAGTCATGAGCTCATTATGAAAAATTTAAGATTTACCAACTAAGAAAATACTGAAAGTGCCTGTCCTTTTGCCCTACACAGTCTGTGCAGACACCACACGCAATAACGTCCTTCCCATGCCGGGCTGCAGTGAACATCCACGGCGCCATAATCACAGCAGCTCCTCTAAAGTCCTTCTCGGTCTTCTGGGCTGAAGGACATGCTAGAAACTCAGGTACCAGCTTTTTGCCCAGTCTCTGCAGGCTGCAGTCCCAGAGCACTGACAGAGGGAGAATATTTGATATTCTGGTACTCAGTTTTGGTGAGTTATTCTGGAGACACCAAGCCAGAAGCTCTCTGCCCTACCCAAATCTCTCATGTGCCTTCTACGTGATATTCTTGTGGTCTCAGGGGTTTCCAAAGCCTTCGGCATTGGACATTTTGGGATGTTTTGGCCCTTTACAGTTTCCACTTTTTGGTACAACAACTGGCACAAAGATTCTAGTCCCTAAAGTGGGGCTACAGGGCTCATTATGAAAAATTTAAGATTTACCAACTAAGAAAATACCGAAAGTGCCTGTCCTTTTGCCCTACACAATCTGTGCAGACACCACACACAATAATGTCCTTCCCATGCTGGGCTGCAGTGAACATCCACCGTGCCATAATCACAGCAGCTCCTCTAAAGTCCTTCTCGGTCTTCTGGGCTGAAGGTCATTCTAGAAACTCTGTTACCAGCTTTTTGCCCAGTCTCTGCACGCTGCAGTCCTGGAGCACTGACAGAGGGAGAATATTTGATATTCTGGTACTCAGTTTCGGTGAGTTATTCTGGAGACACCAACCCAGAAGCTCTCTGCCCTACCCAAATCTCTAATGTGCCTTCTACGTGATATTCTTGTGGTCTCAGGGGTCTCCAAAGCCTTCAGCATTGGACATTTTGGGATGTTTTGGCCCTTTACAGTTTCCAGTTTTTGGTGCAACTTCTAGTCCCTAAAGCGGGGCTACAGGAGAGATGGGGAGGGACTCTTGATCAGGGAGGGGAGTGATACGACAAGGGGGAATGGTTTTAAACTGAAAGAGGGGAGATTTAGATGAGATACCAGAAAGAACTTCTTTGCTGTGAGGGTGGTGAGAGCCTGGCCCAGGTTGCCCAGAGAAGCTGTGGCTGCCCCATCCCTGGAGGGGTTCAAGGGCAGGTTGGAGGGGGCTTGGAGCAACCTGGGCTGGTGGGAGGTGTCCCTGCCCAGGGCAGGGGGATGGAACTAGATGATCTTTAAGGTCCCTTCCAACCCAAACCGTTCTATGATTCTATTACCCCTGAAAAGCACCAACTCTACAAATTATCAGCCACACAGCACCAAGCCCCGAGGCCTCCTGTGTTTCATTCACCAAGTTTGAAATGAGGCTTGAAAGCACCTTCAAAATCCATTCAACGCACTCAGCAGCAGCAAGAGTCGTGCAGGGATGAACCAGCAGAAAGTTGTCTCCTAACTTAGACTAAGCTTATACCAGAGGAGCCTCCTGACCACTTAGAAGCATTTTGGTCCATCCCCACATAAATGCACGGTCTGACGCACAACCCACCCCAGAGCCAAGCCTGCTGGAAGCACCATGGAGCCCATTGCACCATGTCCACAGTGCGACAAGTGTCTGTCAGTGAGCCACCAGGGAAAGGAGCTTGTGCTTCTCCCCCCTGTCTTATTGTCCAGTGCAAGACACCAATTTGCTCTCCGTGTATTTGCATTGTGAGGTGCTTTTGCAAAGAGGAATTCTCAGGTAAAATTCAGTCTTGCAAGCGAGAGAGGTGAAACAGGAATTGCAAAGGGAATACATAATTTGAAGGAGGCAGAGGCACCAAATGCTTATGTCCTCAAATGCTTTCGTTAGATATCGTTTGGCAATTGGTGCTGGGAACATAAAACCAGAACAATTTACAGAGAGGTAAATTCAAACACAATTCCCTAGCCCAGGGTCTGACCCACCACAGAATCAATTACTTACAACTAAACCCATTAAGTTTTCTGTAAACTCCATGTTCCGGTGCCTGTGGGTGCCAGATCCTCCATTAATGGCTGTAGGACATCAAGCATCATTCCCAACTTCCTTTCTACCATTTTAGCTGTGCTTTGCCTTGTTATGGACCATTGCTGTTTGGGTTGGTACCTGTCCTTGGCTGAGGTCAGAGACTCACCAAACTAAACGGGCTCTGAACTTCATCTTTCGCTAGACTTATCCTCAAAGACAAAAACCCAAAGGGAAAATCAGAAGTAGGAATTTTAAACAGGAAAAGCATGGCGTCAGGACGGGCGGAAGATAACAGAGTGCTCTGCTGAACACACAAACAAACAAAAAATAACAGAGACAAACTGGCAAAACATTCCTCTGGCTGTCTTAACCACTGCTCTGCTACAGTCACAGGTCTCCAACCAACGCTGTCATTTTGTCACTGCTCCAGCATCCTTCCCTGCAGATAAATTTGAGTGGAAGGGATCTCTTTGCTGTTATAGGGGCTCGGTAACAAAAGAGCAACGAGAGAGAAATGTCAAGAGCAAAATGAGTAATAGTTCCCCTCTTGTTAAATGAGGATAATACCTCTGACCTCCCTGTGAAGTACTTTAAAACTCATTAGTAAAAAGTTCTAGATAAGGGGTAGGGCATATCGCTGTTACTGCTGACTGCGGCTGCTTCCACAGAGCAAGGTTTTCCCTTTAAAATCACGTCCAAAACATGATGCAAACAAACGAGACGACTGATTCCTCCCGGGCTCGGTGCTACAGGAAAGCAAAATGCCACGGCTCTGAAGAGCAGCAGTGCTCCCTCCCCTCCTACCCTGCTGCTCTGGCCAGAAAAGCCAATTTCATGAGTGATCTAGCTGAGGGGTGAGCTCTCCCAAACCTGGCTGGTGGATCCTGGTGGATCCTGGTGGATCCCAGGGACGGGGCAGATGGAGGCTTTTGGGCAGTGAAGGGCTCAGCCCTGCCCATGGTGCCAGGCGTTCCCCGGCCACTGGAGCCTTGTGGTGGGACTGCTGTGCCACGTGCATGGCTGTGCTCTGCTCTACCTGTGGGATGGCAGGTCGCCACGGTCAGAAGTTCCTCCTCAGTGAACTGTTCATCACATCTCCAAGGAAAATACCCTTTTTATGTGCTAAACCCAGCGTCTCATTCCAAATGTAACAAATTAAAGTGTATGAAAGTTTGAAAATACCTTAAATGCTAGGATAAGCAAAACTATAAAAAGCTTAACGCCACAAATCAGGGACTAGACTGGAACAGGAGCCTTTAAGGGAGCCTGAAAAATCTGGGATTGTCTGGGTGAGGGGATTATGATTCCTTTGGGTTGTTACTCCCCAGCATTAATTCATGATGTAGGACCAAATAGGAGTACCTTCTGGATTTCTGCTGTTGTTCAAGGGGTTGGGTTTGGGTTTTGCTCAGGGAGGGGGATTTGTTTCTCCAAGCTCTGTATTCTCAGAATACATTTTAAAATAGTCCCTTCCATGAAACTGTTCTTTAGGACTTCCAAAAGAGTTCATTACAGTGAATTCAGGTTGTTTGCTTCTTCGCTGCTCACCCAAAGTGCTTTTTTTTCTGGTGTGTTTGCTCAGAGCCGTTGCCAAAATGATCTGCACAGTGTGCCACTAAAAATGCAGACTTCTGAATTGTAAGCTACAGTTTGCACAGTAATTTATGTTTGGGTGGAAAGCACATTTTCCCATGCAGAGAGGGACAAAAGAACATCTTTACAAAATACTGAGTGTATTTGTGTGCGTGTGAGAGAGAGGCACAGAACTGCTCCCTTCGCATTCCTCCTGGTATTCACAGCACAGGGATCCAAACCACGGTAACTCGGCTTTTTGATGAACCTCGATTACTTCAGTCCTCACTAAAGCAATATTGCTTCTGCTTTGCCTTATCTACAGACAGTTGATTTTTCAGTTCTTTTACACTGTCTTGTAATTCTGTCATACTATTCCCAACCGAAACCTCTAAATTCACACTCTCTGTACTGAAAAAACCACATTTACTGAATATTTCCTTTTTGAAGCCTTATTCTATACAAAATAAAAATGATGTGTGCAATGAGTCATGAGCTCATTATGAAAAATTTAAGATTTACCAACTAAGAAAATACTGAAAGTGCCTGTCCTTTTGCCCTACACAGTCTGTGCAGACACCACACGCAATAACGTCCTTCCCATGCCGGGCTGCAGTGAACATCCACGGCGCCATAATCACAGCAGCTCCTCTAAAGTCCTTCTCGGTCTTCTGGGCTGAAGGACATGCTAGAAACTCTGGTACCAGCTTTTTGCCCAGTCTCTGCACGCTGCAGTCCTGGAGCACTGACAGAGGGAGAATATTTGATATTCTGGTACTCAGTTTCGGTGAGTTATTCTGGAGACACCAACCCAGAAGCTCTCTGCCCTACCCAAATCTCTAATGTGCCTTCTACGTGATATTCTTGTGGTCTCAGGGGTCTCCAAAGCCTTCAGCATTGGACATTTTGGGATGTTTTGGCCCTTTACAGTTTCCACTTTTTGGTACAACAACTGGCACAAAGATTCTAGTCCCTAAAGTGGGGCTACAGGGGAGATGGGAGGGACTCTTGATCAGGGAGGGGAGCAATACGACAAGGGGGAATGGTTTTAAACTGAAAGAGGGGAGATTTAAATGAGATATCAGGAGGAAATTCTTTGCTGTGAGGGTGGTGAGAGCCTGGCCCAGGTTGCCCAGAGAAGCTGTGGCTGCCCCATCCCTGGAGGGGTTCAAGGGCAGGTTGGAGGGGGCTTGGAGCAACCTGGGCTGGTGGGAGGTGTCCCTGCCCAGGGCAGGGGGATGGAACTAGATGATCTTTAAGGTCCCTTCCAACCCAAACCGTTCTATGATTCTATTACCCCTGAAAAGCACCAACTCTACAAATTATCAGCCACACAGCACCAAGCCCCGAGGCCTCCTGTGTTTCATTCACCAAGTTTGAAATGAGGCTTGAAAGCACCTTCAAAATCCATTCAACGCACTCAGCAGCAGCAAGAGTCGTGCAGGGATGAACCAGCAGAAAGTTGTCTCCTAACTTAGACTAAGCTTATACCAGAGGAGCCTCCTGACCACTTAGAAGCATTTTGGTCCATCCCCACATAAATGCACGGTCTGACGCACAACCCACCCCAGAGCCAAGCCTGCTGGAAGCACCATGGAGCCCATTGCACCATGTCCACAGTGCGACAAGTGTCTGTCAGTGAGCCACCAGGGAAAGGAGCTTGTGCTTCTCCCCCCTGTCTTATTGTCCAGTGCAAGACACCAATTTGCTCTCCGTGTATTTGCATTGTGAGGTGCTTTTGCAAAGAGGAATTCTCAGGTAAAATTCAGTCTTGCAAGCGAGAGAGGTGAAACAGGAATTGCAAAGGGAATACATAATTTGAAGGAGGCAGAGGCACCAAATGCTTATGTCCTCAAATGCTTTCGTTAGATATCGTTTGGCAATTGGTGCTGGGAACATAAAACCAGAACAATTGGGGAAGCAAAAAAGAAAAAAAAAAAAACAAAAACCCAAAGGGAAAATCAGAAGTAGGAATTTTAAACAGGAAAAGCATGGCGTCAGGACGGGCGGAAGATAACAGAGTGCTCTGCTGAACACACAAACAAACAAAAAATAACAGAGACAAACTGGCAAAACATTCCTCTGGCTGACTTAACCACTGCTCTGCTACAGTCACAGGTCTCCAACCAACGCTGTCATTTTGTCACTGCTCCAGCATCCTTCCCTGCAGATAAATTTGAGTGGAAGGGATCTCTTTGCTGTTATAGGGGCTCGGTAACAAAAGAGCAACGAGAGAGAAATGTCAAGAGCAAAATGAGTAATAGTTCCCCTCTTGTTAAATGAGGATAATACCTCTGACCTCCCTGTGAAGTACTTTAAAACTCATTAGTAAAAAGTTCTAGATAAGGGGTAGGGCATATCGCTGTTACTGCTGACTGCGGCTGCTTCCACAGAGCAAGGTTTTCCCTTTAAAATCACGTCCAAAACATGATGCAAACAAACGAGACGACTGATTCCTCCCGGGCTCGGTGCTACAGGAAAGCAAAATGCCACGGCTCTGAAGAGCAGCAGTGCTCCCTCCCCTCCTACCCTGCTGCTCTGGCCAGAAAAGCCAATTTCATGAAGGAGAAACTGCCCACAGCCATGTCCCTGCTCCTCCTGTTATCCATACGTTATGCATATGTTAGAAGGAGAAACTGCCCACAGCCATGTCCCTGTTCCTCCTGTTATCCATACGTTATGCATACGTTATCCATGCGTTATCCACTCATTGTCCATGCCATGCTGCCCTACCAGCAGCTTCTTCTGGGACAGCACATGGCTTGAACAGTTGTTGCTGTGGTGGCTGTCACAGCTATATCACCCCTGTGGACTGAGCAGTGAGGATGGGGTCCATCTCCCTGCAGCTCTTCCTGCCTGTGAAGTGCTCGTCCTCCCCCTTCCCAGCACACAATGAATTATCCCAGCAAATTAAAATATACCAAATTAAAACAGACCCCCCCAGCTCTTCTCACAGCACGGCAATGGCACTCACTCACAATCTTCTGGGGAACTGACAGAAGCCAAGAAAAGATCTAATGGCAATGACTGCTTATATAATTAAAGTTTGGGTTACTTTAAAAGACTGAAATCATCTAGAGACCTCAGCAAATCGCCCTGAAGAGATATGAATAGCAACCTTCAGATCCACAAGCCCTACTGACAGCCGTCAAGCAGAGATGAGGACATGATCTCCTGGGGAATGTGGAGTTTATTCCAGTTACTCTAATTGTTCGTAACACTATTTCCCAAATAGCACTGCGTTCTCAGGAGATGAAGAAAGGATGGCTGTTTATACCACATGAGATAACTAAACAGTGCTGCAGAATTATCTTATCTTCCCATCAGGATTCAAATGCGGAGGGTTCCTTTGTAAAGCCCAAACCAGCCCCCTGGAAGTTTTCCCAAACATTGTTTTACGCATTATTTTATCCACGGAAGTTAAAGGTCTCTCTTCAAAGAATGGGAAACGTATCACTTTTTTCTCTTCAGATCTCCATGAGAAATCGTACGAAGTGAAGAAATCAGTGGAAAGCTGAGGTCTCGGGTACAAGGGGCTCAGAGAGTTGCCTTTAGTCGCCCAGGCTGATGGCAATTATACGAAGCCAAAGCCTGAAATCACAGCTGGAAAACACAAGAAGCCCATTTTCCATGCAGAAGAGCTGCTGTCGTGTGCCCGGAGAGACCCCTCACCATCAAAGCAGCTGCCACGTTGTACAGCAGGACACGGAGCAGTGGGCAACCTGCTCTTGGGGTGGCAAAGGCTTGGGCTGATGGGGGCTGAGCAAAGGTCTTCTCGGAAAGCTCTGCTCCCCGGTCCTCTGACAGCCAGCCATATTCACCATTTCATCATTTTACCTTCCCTGGAAGACGGCTCCTCAGTTTAATTGGAGAAAAAATTAAGAATATACAGGAAGAGCCATAAGTGGAAAACGAACTGAGACCTTTAAAAGGTGCTGGTTGATTAATAGAAATAAATAGTCCCTGCCCTAAATACAACACTTCAAAACACCAGCTCCTTGAGTCCTTTCAGTATCCTGGCATTTCCTTATCTCCATATTGCAGGTAGGGAAACAGAATTCTGGAGAGACACCACCCCCTGCCCACCATCGTACAAAAAGCTGCCAGAGAATGAGGAACCAGTGTCTCTGGGAGAATGCAATCTCTGTCCAACTGAACCATCAACAGGTAACATCATGGGCAAACCTGGCATTTTTTGGCTCACTATGACAGCTTCTTATGGTGCTCCTTTATTTTTTTAAGAAAAGGACAAAATAATGGAAAAATTACCACTACCACCAACTTCTTAGGTGTTCTGAGGAGACAAATTTTCCAGAGTGGCAATAATGTACCTCCATGCATCCCACTGATTTTCCACAGACTCCCGTTGTTACTGCCATAAAGTACCTTAGAAAACTTAAAGAAAACTTAAGTTTTTCCTTGATGTCTCTCAGAAGGGCTGAGAAACGTGGGAAAAAAAAAAAAAAAAAGAAAATGAATAACTATAATGACCAAGAAACAGGAAAAGCCATTATATACAGTAATAAAAAGACTGTTTCCCCCCCTGTTCAAAACACGATCATATTATCTTAGCAACCAGCAGAGCAAAGCAGATTTTACCACAGGAATTGTATAACCATTCCTAAAGAAACGGGAAGGGGAAAGCATTTATTCCTTTCTATATTTTATGACGTGAGAGCTGATATGATTTGCTGAAGTGGAGGTTGCACATATACAGCCAGAGCGGGTTTCACACTCATTGTTTTTACATTTTGCTGCCTATACGCTGCAGGGCGAGGTAGTTTCCTACTGCTGGCGTTTGAAGGCCCTGAAACCATAATAGTCTCTCTGTAACATTCCCAAATGTTGACATGTTTGGTGTCTGTTTTGTCAAGTAAACCTTTGCAATCTCCTCCAGAGTTGTCTAGGGCGCACTAAATTACTCAGTTGTTCTTGCACTTCTACTCCGTACTTTCTGCCTGGCTTAATAAAAAGCCCTTCAGGTAAAAAAAAAAAAAAAAAAAAAAAAAAAGCCCACAGAAAAGTCTTTCTTGCTATATAAAGAGCGCACTCAGATCCAATAGCTTGGAAATGCTCTGCAGTGCTCACATTCCATAACCTGCGCAGTGAGAAGGGTTAAATGAGATTTACAACCGTTCGGAGCAATTACGCAGCGCCGCAATTTAATGGTAATTCCAGAAAGAGCATCTCTGAACAAGACAGACATGTTGGGAGAGCCACTCACAGGAAGCTCTTCAGGCAAAACATGACATACGCTGTTAATTAGGGTCATTGACTCCTTTGTGGAAGGATCCTTATCAAGGATGGTGGGGCAGAGTCTTTTGGCAGTGCTGGGTCCATGGTTGGACTCCATGATCTGAAAGGTCCCTTCCAACCCGGACAATTCTATGACTCTGTGAAAGAGAGGAGAGGAGATGAGAGGAGAGGAGAGGAGAGGAGAGGAGAGGAGAGGAGAGAGGAGAGGAGAGGAGCAGTGTGGGACAGCATCAGAGGGAGATGCAGCCAGGCTGGGTGATGCTGGATGGAGAACCAGGTCCTGCTCAAGTCCGTAAAACATTTTTTTCCCGCTTTTTATTTCTGCAGGACCAGGGGCACTGAAAGATCTTTGACCAAACCAAGCTTTGCTTGAACTGTGAAAGCTGTTTGTTTACTTTCTGCTCTACCTGGGCAGTGAAAACAGCTTTGCTTTCTGCCTGTCAAACTCCAGCAGGCTGCCGAAATGCCTGAGTGACAAACGTGGCAGGAGGAGGTTTCGGTCTAAACAAGAACCCGTTTTCATTGCGTTTTTCCTCCTTTTATTTCCCTGCAAGATTTCTCCTCATGTAGGCTTTCATAAAACATCACAGCACAGCTTAAATTTGGGGCCCACGGTACCTGCCAGTTCTCCTCTCAAGCAAGTCTAAACCCTAATTGCTGGGACCGGCCGAATGCTCAGCATCTGAATAATGAATTACTTATCTTTGCTGTTGAGGCAGAAACGTATTAGGCATTACTTGCTCCAGCCTCAGATTCTTTGACTGGGTTCCAGCTGTAAACATTCAACAGGAAGAGGTTAATTTTTTGATTCAGTTAATATAAATACTGAAAGGTTCCTTACTTCACTGTCCCACATCACTGCAACATACATTCTGTAATTAGAAGCATATTTTTGTGATTTCAAGGTATATTTTGCCAAACCAACAAAAAGCATCAAACTCCAACATTTATGCCAAAAATACCCACTGTATAATTTATGCCAAATCAACAAAAGTCTTCTTTTGTCCTTCCCAAACCACACTAAAGAACAGTCTGTTAAGAAGTCCAAATGTTAAAGTTCAAAAAAAAGCCCTCTATTATACAGAGTACAAGATAGGGAGAAATAACAAAACCGACTGATCCCAGTGCTGCTGTTCAGCCAAGACTGAAGTTAGCATCTTTGTCTCTGCCACCAACACTATCTCTCTTTAACTCTGTTTATTCCCCCTCCACCCCACGCACGCTTCTCCCTCTTTTTTTTTTTTTTTCCCTTTTTTTTCCCCCTTATTTTATTTTCCTAAAGCTTACTTAGCATCTGGAATGTGTAGGCAGGGATCCATGTGTTTGCAGTAAACTTTGAAAGCAGAGCCAATGAGGACCACATGGGCAGGTATCCTGGAAAGCTAACCTGGCTTTAAGGGACTGCTCGGGCAGAAACGCAAGATGTTGTACCAAAAACTATTGGATACAGCTAAATTATGAACAACAACATTAAAAAAAAAAAAAAGAAAAGAAAAGAAAAGAAAAGAAAAGAAAAAGAAAAGGAGAGCATTTTGGTGGTAATTAAGCCTTTCCTTTCCCCGACTTGAAGAAAAATTTTAATTAGAAGTTCAAGCATTTGGTTTTAATTCAGTCCACTGCACAAATGGTTTATTTCCACACAGCATATTTTCATAGTCTACGAAACAGCCTGCAACTAGGAAGCCATTACAGCCAGTGATTACAGCTTTTACATGCACTTATTATACTTTTGGAAATAGTGGCAGAATGGATTCACTTACATTTCTCCTTGCACATTAGAGTGGATCCATGTGCAATTAATTAGACAGGCTTGGTACAGACAATTAACAACCTTTTTTTTTTTTTTTTTTTTAAAACGGAGAAATTCAGTAGTCTTTACATATTCAGCATAGATATTAGGACGTGGCATTTTGCCAGCGCGCACAGCGCTGAATAGAATTTACTTTAGAACATCTGCTAAGTCTTTAACTAACTGCACCATGACTGAATATTGTTTGGATGAACGTTAGACAATAATGTTCAATCTGGCACCGGCAGAGACCGAATGATTCATTGCCATAGTAACCACTAATGCAAAGGGTCTCTTAAATAATAATTCGTTATTTATAGACACACCAAGGATGCTCCAATGCTACTTTAAACCGGCCAAAAATTGCATAGCCTTTTCCTTTTTGAATGCAAACCTTGGGTTTGCACGCTCGGTTTTCTGACTCGTGCTAATTACAGAATCACAGAATTACATGGGGTTGGAAGGGACCTCTGGAGATCATCTAGTCCAACCTCTCTGCCAAAGTAGGTCCACCCAGAGCACATTCCACAGGAACGTGTCCAGGTGGGTTTTGAATGTCTCCAGAGAAGGAGATTCCACCACCTCTCTAGGCAGCCTCTTCCAGTGCCCTGCCACTTTTCATTGCTGAAAGTCACTCTGGAGGTGTTGAACCCAAAGTTCTGGGCTTCCAGCAGACCATCAAAGCCCCCTGGCCCTCAGCAGCTTTGCCCCATCCCTCTGCCCCACGGCAAAGGGGAGAGTGCAGGCAAGGTGTTCACCTGGCAGTGGGTGATCAGGGCTCTGACACGGGGGGCTCCAGAGGCCCCGCAGGGTGCTGCTCTTACTGAAGAACATAGAAATTACATTATTTGGAGAATTTCTTAGGCCAAGTTGATCAAGAAAAGAAGGCATGAGGAAAAGCTCTGGGTGTAATTGTAGCTGATAGGGTTTTTTGCATGTATGTATGGATAGATATGAAATATTCCATCAGGAACAACAAATACAGCGCCATCAGCTGATGTTTTATGACCAAGTAAAAAAATCACAGTGACTGGGAAACAGTGGGGTTTTTTTATCCTTTACAAAGGATTTTCAACCACCTCTGGAGAACAGGTTTATTTCCACTGATAGTTTTGCACTTGAAACTTCTCAGGACAGAGCTTAGTGAGCAATAGCATTGTGTGAGCCATGGTATCTTCCATGGTCCAAAGCACTGGAGCTTGCACACCTCCAGAACTCAACATAAAAAGGTAACACTTCTTGCATAGGTTTGAAGCTCCATAGGAACCAGGACCACTGTCTTATGCAGAAGCGAGGGGTGGGAGCCACACAGAGAAACAGCGGCATCTGGGGAGAGAGGCTTATCATCTTTCAGGCCATTTTTTGCAAAAATTTCTGATTCATTTCCTGCTGGCTACTGTCAGAGAGGGGGTACGGGACTAGCTGGGCCACATCCCAGATCCCGTCTGTGTTCCTAAATACTTAGCTTATCTCTCTGTGTCATGGAGCTGTGATTACATAGCTTGAGGGGCTAAAAATATGGCCAAAAGCTTTAAAAAGAGAGGCGCAGTGTTATATTTTTTAACTGCACCAATAAATGGAAATGAGCGGGCAGATGGGTGTCGAATAGGTCCTAGGTGGTTACAGCAGATCTGGATGCAGCCCCATTCCTGTCTCATGTGGGTCCTTTCACCTGCATGTTGAAGACCTGGCAGCGATGGTGGTGGGAGAAGCAGCAGAGCCATCAGAGCAAATTTCTTTTGGCCACCATTTATCAAAACCGGATTTTTCAGGCCCAGCATGCACTGGCTTTGCTCGGAAGTATGGCTTTGGTCAGCAAACACCATTGGAAAGCCAGAGTAAGCATCTGGGGGCATGTTTACATGGCTGCAAGCCCTTTGCACAGCCAAATACGAGGCACCTCCACCAGCAACTGAGCAGCTACGTGTCCCAGCATCCGTCCCCAGGTCTGATGGGCTACGGGTGAAAGCTGTGTGGCTTGTGGAAAACACAGACACCCCCTGCCCCTGAGACAGCCTCCATCCCTGGGATCTCACCATCGGTGATTCCTGTAGCAAGCTGGGAGGGTCCAACACATTGCACTTGGCAGAGGAGGGGGGGAAAGAAGCCAACGTGAGACCTCTGAGCGAGCTCAATGGCGAGCCAGGGACACGCACGGGGGCTGGCTAACGCACGTCTGCAAATGGCATCTGCTTTCCTTAAACCAGATGGGATCCCTGAGCCGTGTACTGAGCCAGCAGGGCAAGGAAAAGCAGGGGGCTGCTGGTGTCCCTCTCACAAAAACCATTACGAGCCCATTCAGAGCTGAAACGTGAATCTGAGCACTAGCAGCACAAAACTGCTGAACTACACCAGGAGTGACCTTTCGTGTTACCTCCCATACTATTTAGACTGGCTGAGCCTCCCTGGCCCAGCAACGATCACACAGTCTCCATCTGCCCACTCCAAATGAGAGTTATAGCGTGTGCTGCCGATGCAGTCTCTTGGGTTTGTTTTTTTTCTTGCAATCTTGACTTCATCCCAGCACGGGCTCCTGTCTCTAACTAGCCGCTGTCAAAACAACTCCAGCGGGGAGATAAGGGAGAGAAGACTTTGAAGAGGCTCCTTCCTGCAAGCTGCTCGCTATCTCCCCAAGACATTTGTCAGCATCCCCTAGGAAGGGCAGCAGACGTGGGGAAGCCAGGAACCATTCCCCCTCTTAAGCCTCCAGTCACATCACAACACAGTATTTAAAATGGCTCGTGAATCCCAGATAAAAAGCAAGCGATTAGCGTCTAGGAGAAACCTCTGTTTTCTATCACCAGATGTGGCCATTTCCCATCAGGACACATATTCATTCATGGAAGGACAAATATTTCTGTCCATTTTTCCCAGGTTTCTTGCTTCTCCGCTCTTCACAGCCACCTTTCTCCTGATTTAAATTAGGCTGTGGCTTTGGAGCATGCCCAAATCCACCCCCGAGAGAAAATAAGATTAGAAAAGGGATGTGATTCATTTGGTAGTTTCCCCTTTCTTAAATCTTGCTTTGAGTGAGGCATCGTCAGACAAAAGCTGGCAAATTGACGATAGGCTGGTTCTTCAGACACCATCCGGGGCTGTTGAGGTTTCCGGTGCCGGTGCGGTGTGTCACTCGCCTGCCTCGGTGGCACAGCATGGCCAAGGCTTCCCTCCCCTCTCCCCTGGGTAGCCCAGATGGGCTCTCCAGGCCAATGAACTGCCTTTATCTGATAAGTGAATCATGCTCAACTGAACCAGTTTCTGCCATCAGGGAGAGATTCTCCCCTTGGCTGAGCGAGGTGGGTCATTTCCATGCCCCTTGGCCATTTGCAAGAGGCTCCTTTGGAGCATCCATCAGCAGCCCCGAGCCCACGGTCCGGCCGGGGAGCAGCAGAGCTGCCCATGGAGCTCACCTGCTGCTGCTGCACTTCTCCCACACGCAGAGAGCTGCCCATGGAGCTCACCTGCTGCTGCTGTGCTTCTCCCACATGCCGAGGCTTTGGGGTTGGATTTTTTGTTTTGTTTTGTTTTTTTTCAAACCAGCAAACTTTTTTTTTTTTTTTTTTTTCAAACCAGCAAACTGCGTATTCTGAGTACCAATTTTCAAGTTTAAACCTGTGAAACAAGGGGCTTTGGAAATATTTCCATCCCAGTTCTCTAGGTACCTGATGGACAGCATCAACCCAGAAACCCAGAAACTCTTACTCACTCCTGGCTGTTTGATTATTTGATAGGCTTTAACTGCAAAGCCTTTTTTTAATACTTATTCCCAGATGGTGGTGACAACAGTGCTGTCAGGTTTTGTTCTGCTAGGAAAAGGAGGGTGTAGAGAGGTGGGGGTTGGTCTCTTCTCCCAAGTTACAGATGATAGGACAAGGGGTAATGGCTTCAAGTTGCGCCAGGGTAGGTTTAGACTGGACATTAGGAAACAATTCTTCACAGAGAGAGTGGTCGGGCATTGGAATAGGCTGCCCAGGGAGGTGGTTGAGTCCCCATCCCTGGCTGTGTTTAAGAACCATTTAGATGTGGTGTTGGGGGATATGGTGTAGGGGAGAACTTTAGAGTAGGGTGGATGGCTGGACTCGATGATCCCGAGGGTCTCTTCCAGCCTAGATAATTCTGTGATTCTGTGAAAGCTGGCATCTTCTCTGAGGATTCCCTACTGAGAAGGTCCCATTGGACCACTGAGCCTTCCCCACGGCCAGCAGCAACCACTGCTCCCCAGCACCGACAACCCAACACCCAGCACCATCCTCCAGCCCCAAGCCCCAAACACATTTTCTCAGGGGTTTGCCGAGCAGAGCTGTGCCACAACCTTTGAGGATGCCCAGCTGGGAGCTCAGTAGCTCTGCCCAAAGCAAAGGTGGCCCAAGGGGGGCCGTCAGGGGCTGGGAGCAGGACAGAGGGGTCGCAGCACCTGAGCCCCAGCCCGGCTCCGCAGCGACAGCATTTCCTGCGACGGCGCTTCTAAGGGAGCCGCTCAGCCCGGAGCCATTACTGTTTTCTTATTTTAAAAATGGGCAAACAAAACACGGGAGTAAGAGCCGTTAAAAAAAAAAAAATACTGAAGTCTGCAAAGAAAAAAAGCCTACAGCACTAAGCGACTTTCTTTGGCTGCAGCCTATTGTTAAGGGGAGGCCTGCTGTCCCTTTCCCATGCCAGCGAGAGATTTGCCTGGTGCCGGCCAGTTCTTTATCCCACTGCGCAATTAATACAGCTTCCCTCAGATAAACACCAGCTTGTTTAACTATGTCTCTTGATAGGTCCCAGTAAGGCTTGATAACATGGATGGTCGGATGTTGTCAGGACGAAGGAGTCAGACATGCTGGCAACAACCTTTTCCCTTTCAAAGCACACATGTTTAGAAAAGAAAGGGCCGGGGCTGCTCGCGGGGCTGGGATCTCGCAGCAGCATCGGGGAGAGGCAGAGACACGCTCTGGGAGCCAGGCTGCAGTTTAAAGATCACTCTTCAGGTCATTCCCAAACCATGGCATGTTAAAAAGCATAAGTTAAAACGCCTGTGCTATGATTTCCACCATTACAGAATAAAAAAAATAAAAATAATGCGCTTATGTTTTATTTCTCTTCTGTTTTTTAAACCCCCAGCATGCGGTTATGTCAGCTTTCCAAGGGTCTCCACCGATCACAAGCCCTAGTTTCTTAATTTAGTAACTTTTTTACTTTATCTTGAAAGTCCCTTTGATTTGATTGTGCAAGAATCTCAGCGCTCATTAAAAATAAACTAATTATCTCTGGCGAGACTTGGGATCAGGACAGCCACAGGGGTGGTAAAACTCATGTGGAAATGACCCCTTTCCATGTCCAGACTGCACCCATATTCCTGGGTGCCTGCCTTTCAGGGTGCACCCTGCCCCCTGTCTCCCCCAGGAGATGGATCTGGGGACGGCAAAGGTCACCCCCACACAACACTTGTCCCACTGCAAAAGGATGGCACAGGGGGACCTGGCCAGGACTTTCAATGGCAACTTCCAGGAAGATAAAGAGGGATTTGAGGGCACGTCATTGATGCTGCTTTGGGGCCTCTCCACCCACCCACCCACTTGAGGGGTCCTGTGCTCCTCCTGTCACCCCTTCATGCCTGAGCCTGGGTTGTCTCCACTGCCCTAAGGCCACCCTGTTCCAAACACTCCTATCTTCCAGCTTCTCCTCTCCCCTTTCCCATCTCTCTCTTGGCATCTCCCCTATTCTTTCCACGTTCCCTCTTCACTTCCTTCCTGCTCCAGCTGCAGGCACAGTTCCCCTTCCCCAATGTATCACATCTTTATCCACAGGGCAGGATTTGGGGGAGCACAGCCTTCATGATGCAATGATAGATGCTCTATTCCTCCTCCCCTCCTCACCCCATCCCATCCCGGATAGCCTCCCTCTCTTGCCCACCAACCTCCCACCTCTCCCAGTCACACTGGGACGTGCTTTGAGGAGGGCAGCATCTCTGGTGGCACTGCCCTGTAGCACAAAAACTCGAGGGCAGCATCTCTGGTGGCACTGCCCTGTTGCTGATGGGACCCATGAATGCAATGACATCCCAGGTGTGGTCACCTTCCTGGCCTGGAGGTAGATTCACCTGAGCTTGCACAGCAGGAGCAAAACGGCACCTCGGTTCAATCGAGGTCTTCAGCAGAATGGGAGTGAGCTGCAGGCATCCGTGGAACAACAGCGTAGCACAAAAACTTCCCAAACCATCACAGACCCCAATTACAGGGGCAGGGCTTGCTTCAAAGCTAGCCTTAGGCAAAACTCAGCAGGTTTATTAAAATAATAAACCCCCAGTGTCACAAGTAGCAAAGTAGAGGGCAGCGTGACCAGATAAAAGGTGAGAAGATCTGTCTGGTTACCAGGCGGGTGTGCCAAAACCAATGAAGTCCTAGAGCCCTCTTGCAAGCTTTCCTATGAAAAGATCAAGCCCACAGCCCCAGGAATTAATCCTGTGATAGGTTTCTTTCTGTTGTGTTTGCAAATACATTGCTGGCACCTCTCCTCCCAGCCAGCAGTTTTGTTATGTGCTATTTGAAAAATCTCTATTAGTCAGATTAAACAGGTTCACACTCACAGTTTGCAAGTAACATGGTCAGCAGCAAAAGTAATGACATTCAGTACTTTCTGAATAAAGCACCAAGTGACCTTTGTGGGATGGTACTTGAGGATGTAGAAGACAATGGCATGGTACTGCTTTGCAGCCAGCAACGAATGACTGCATGGATTCTGTCTCAAGGTTTATTCAAAAGGGTATTGAGACTTGAGCAGAAGCCAGGGGCAGATTCAGAGAGAGGAAACAGCATTAGGAAGAACAAGGATGAAGACAAAAATGGCTTATACCAGCATGTCTTCAATTTTTTTTCTTTAGCTTGTCTCTGTGCCAGCCCATGAAGAAGCTGTTGAGACAGATGAGGGATGCAGAAGAAGCAGCATGACCATGTCCAGGGGACAGTGGGACCTGCGTGTGTCACCCCCTTGGGGCAGGTGTGGGTCAGCTTTATGTGTGTCCCCACTGAACACGAAACACGCTGCTGTAACCAGCCCCGCTGCTGCCAAACGCACCTTGCCCTTTCCTTCTATCTACACCAGGTTGGACCATAAATGTATTACTCTGAAACCATGTCAATGTATTTGAAAGGTAAAAGATAAGATTTGTGACCCAGAGCTCCAGTAGTAAGGTTAGTCATTGAACTGGTAATACTGATTTTTGGGCAAAGCACAGCTGGGAAGGTTTGTGGAGCTGGGTGGTCTGAGTGGTCCATGACAGCCTTCATGGATGTTGAGGGCTCTAGTTCACTTCTGCTCACACCAGACATAGAAAGTCACACCACTTTCTGCTTCCAGACCATCACCCCGTCAGCTGTCATGAAGGTGGAGGCATCTGAGACCAGCATCCACACTGTCAGAATCACATCCGACTCCAACTGCAGCCGTTGGGTCCATGCACCTCGGTGCAGAATTCAGCATTATTTTTTTTCTAGTAGATTCTCACACACTCCAATCACAGCAGTACCTGAACAGAGCCTTCTGCAACGCCGCGTGAATCGAGTGGAGTATTACTTAAGCAAAGAGCAAATTATAGATTGACTATTGCTGGCTTTTCCAAATGACTAGCGCGCACACAGTAATACTTGGCATTCCATAGTATTAGCCAACCAACCCGCCTTTGCCTGCCAGATGGCCCCACATCAGCCTGATCCTCACTTGACAGCTAGAGAGCAGACAGAGGGCTGGAGTACAAAGTGAAGAGCCTGGATTAGAAAACAGAGCCGCCTGACTCCCGGCTCAACGCGCCTTCCTCCAGATTGCCCTGACATCTGAAACAATATGGAGACGATCCTTTGATTCCCCTAAACCATGAAGGATGACTTGAGACTCCCTTTTGTGACACAGCAAAAGAAAAGTGGAGTTGATGCAGGGCGTGTAATGCCACAGGATTCATTTAAAAGCACCTGCCAAGCCTCCAGCCTGGCTTCACCAGCTGCACAGTGCTGACCATCTGTAGGCATCAATATTATAAATATGACACAAAAATGATAAATTTTCCTATTCACCGGGGTCACGTCCACCTCTCCCTACAAGAACTGTGCTGCACTCATGCCTTTCCTTTCCGCTCTACCTGTTACAGCCCAAAGAGCTAAATATCTTTTAATAAGGTGCTACACTACCCCTTAAATATCTTCACTTGGAGGACTGACGTTGGGTCAATGGGGAGACTGGTAAGAGGCATCACAGTCCTCTAACCGAACGTATTTACAAGGAAGTCATTACGAGGGAGGCGGGGAAGAGGGGCTGGGGACGCTGAGAGAGCCCTTTCATTGATCAGATTATTTTTAGAAAACAAATTTCCCTTAATGGGTTTATGGTTGCAGTGAGAAGAGCAGCTGGTGCCAATGTTTACAACTCTGAGTCACGTCACAGAATCTCAAGGCAGAGGAAAGTCTTATGAGACTGGGACAATTGTCCACTGAGCAAAGTTTGCCATGTTGTCCAGGCACGCTGCGTTGTCAAGCTTAGCTCTAAGGAACCAAAGCTTCCAGTAAGCAGCATCAGTCATTCAACCACTGGGTGGACACTAGTGACTATCTGCTGGATGAGCTGGAGCCACACACCTCTCTAAAACCCTCCTCATCACAGGCCGAGAGGACATAGAAAAGAGAGAAACCAACATTTCAATAGCTCATGTGCTACTAGAAGGAAACTCATGCTTTTCTCACAATGTAAGCTCCCTCTTCACATCACAGAGGTAATTTTTCACCTTGGTCATTCCATGATGTTTTCTGCAAAGGCTTTTGTGTCCTCCAGACCTACCTGCAGCACGTAACTATGGGCTCTGGGGATGCAGCAGCATCTGTCCCACATCCTCTGAGACAGGGCAGGAGAGAGAGCAGGATCTCCTGCAACAGTGTTTTACTTAGAGAGAACACTTCTGAAGCAAATCACCCAAATCTTTCCCATTGCCATGTTTGGTTTGCCTCTCAGGGCAGTTTGCAGGAGATGTGCCCTAAGTGTGAACAGGTCCAAGTCCCAGATGCTGCATCATTTGGGTAGGAGAAAAGGTTGTGAGGATCTGCCCTCCTATTCTCTATTTCACCCCCTATTCTTCTCTTCTAACCTCAAGGAATTCCAGGATGGAAAAAAAATACATGGTTTTGCACATCAGGCATCCACCTCTTCCCCAGCAGACCCCTGATGGAGCTCGAGACAGCTCAGCCTTCCCAGAGTGGGGCCAACTCCCCAGGAACACAGATCCTTCAGCCTTGAAAGCACCAGTGCCACACATGTCCCCAGCTGCTGTTCCCCCCCACACAAACACTCCCCCCTGACAGAGATCTGTTCCTGGGGAAGGTCCAACATCCCTGGGTGTGGGGTGGTGGTCTTCAGCCTGCTTGCAGCCCCTTGAGCTTGCCTTGCTTGGGGCTGGAGACTGGGACATCCCTGCCCTGCACAGGGCACATGGCCATCTAGTGGCTACGTTCCAGCCCACACCTCAGCCAAGCCCAGAGCACCCTGACCTGCTCCAAACCCCATTTCCATCAAGGATCAGGCCCCAAAAACACAAGTCTGGAGGATCTGAAGCACGCTTTTGGCCCACCATCACATTTATTTTTCTCCCACTGAGCATCTCCGACCAGCTCTCCATCCACAAAGCAGCCAGGAACCAATGTTGGTTCAAGCAGTAAGAATCGACGAGTGGTTCTAAAAAGAAGTAATAAAATGAGCATGCAAAGCTGCTGTTGGTTTTGATTTTTTTCAGCACGTGGGTTCGGCCAGACCTGCACGCAGCTTGCAGGACTCTTGGCTCTGCTGGCCTTTGGTTTAGAAACAGGGGTCAGATTTCTGCACGTCTTCTGAGGGCACCATTCCACTCGCTAACGTGGGATGGTCACACCCAGGCAGCTTGCAGGATTAGGTCAACAGATACTCATTTTTTAATTGTTAAGAAAGTCAGCCCTCAGGGAGAAAGTATTCCTAAAAGACCGTGCAAGAAGTATGCAGGATTAACAGAAAAATCAAGAAGGACAACTCAAGAGAGGCCAGTCATTCCTAACAAAAATAAAAAATCTGAAAAAAGAAAGAAAGAACAAAAAAAGGATGCTGGCCATTATGGAATATCTCCCTGTAATGGCACAGGGTGAGGCACTTTCAGTGGGGTTGTGCATTTTTGGGCAAGTTGAGGATCTGAGTCACTGCTTTCCAAATCCTTCTGCTCACCCCAGCCTATCAGGGCATGCAAAATCACTGAATGGACCCAAATGTCTTTATAATCAACATCTGGCTCCAATAAGCAGCCCAATGGTCATGCTTTAACAATGTTTGTTCCAAACTAAATCTTTAACTAAACATTTTCTGAAAAGGGGTTTTGATAGCGGAGTTGCAATAGCTAAGAGGCTGCTCGTGTTTGTTTTTACTAGAGATCCCAGTTCTCTGGGGTTTAACTCATCCTCACACATTCTTTTGGGGCTGAGTCTTGGTGAAGCCGAAGAGACTTCTGCCACGATAACCAAATTTTATACAGGCATCGCTCTGGGGATTTTAACCTGCAAACTCAAAACTGGCATAGGCACAGAGTAGATGCTTTTACTCTTCATATTTGGGTACTCCATCCTCTGTGCCCTGGATAGGCAGGACGAAGAAAGCTACAGCAAGGAAGATTCAGGATAGATATTAGGACAATTATTAAAGCGATTACAAGGGTCAGGTAGAATTGCCATTGCAGGACGTTTGCAAGAAACTACCAGATCCGTATCTGTCAGACAGCAATTCTGCTTGCCATGGGGTTGGACGGGTGGATTTACCAAGGTACCTTTTAGCCCAAATACCCTGTGATGCTGCCCCGAGGACAGTGGCAGAGCCACGTCACCCGTACGCCGGCGATCAGCCCTCACAAATCAGTTCACGCCATCATCTGCGAAGGGCCATTACCAGCCCGCTGAAGATTACAGGCCTCTGCAGAAGAGACACCCAGTCTCCTTGGCTCGTACAGCTACAAGCCACAGTCAAGACCAGACTCGCCCATCATCCAGGTTGTAAACTCTCTGCTCGTGGCCAAGTTCTCTCTTCAGTCTAGATGAGAGAAGCAGAGCAGCTCCACCTCCAGCCCCTCTCAGCCTGGCTGGAAAGCAGCCGGGTCGCCGGCTCCACGGGCAGGACCCTCCTCCTGACCCCCAACTCTGAGCTCTGAGGGTTTGTGGCTGTCACACAGGGTGTGATTTGATCGATTCCCACCCTTTGGGATACAGGGAAGCGTGCGGGGACACACACCCCGCCAGCCCGGCAGCCGGGAACGGCGGGTTCTGCGTCTGGCCCCGACGGTGACTCAGCCAGCTCTGCCACCCTGTCCCGTTGCTATCTGTATCACGGGGACACAAATGCTTCCCCTGCTTCCTAGAGCACTGCCAAATAGACTTAAAACATGAAAGAACGGCTAATTCTAAAGCAGCTGCTAGAAGTCCTGGCTTCGCCTGCATCTGCTGTCACCAAAACATAGATGGAAAAAAATCCCTGGTGCAGAGCAGCAGGAGGGAGGTCAGAGCCCGGCCGGCGTGTGTCCTGTGTCCTGTCCTGCTCCATTCCCATCCCGTTTCCAGCTCAGGCTGGTGGCATCTTGGATACCTTCCCCTCCTGGCACAGCTCTGGTTTGAGCCATCGCAGCTGATCCAAGGCAGGAAAAGCCAGCAGATGGCATTTATTTCCTAAATCTAGTAAAATAAAAAGTCACAAAACCTCCTCTTAAGATGCTCTAACATCCACTCGCCTTCCCACATACCTGTCCCTTCCAGCTACCGAGTGCCACCCCCCAAAGCTAAAACTGGGTTTAAGGACTCCTGTGTTTGACACCTCAACCTCTCTGCAAGGAGGTTGGGGTGAGATCTCGGGGAGCCAGCCAGGATGGGTACCCACCACCGAGTAACGCTGCAGGTGCCATCTGAACTGGCAAACCTCGATTTGAAACTTCTTTTTTTTTTTTAATTGTCCCTTTCCCCATTCAAGAGACGTTTCCTGGCTCTGCTTGCAGCAAGGAAGGCCACTTTGAAAAACACAGATGTGGGGTCTGATTCCCATTTAGGACAGAGGGCCCCTTTACCCTGCTCCAGGACCGCATAAAGGCTTAAATGCAAATGGGAACCAGGCCCTTGGAGGTCTCACTTTGAACAGGTTATATTCTTACCACTTTAAACAAACTTTTAGGAGAGGGGGGCAACTGAGTTTTAACCAGTACAATATGGCAGGGGCTGATGTTTTGGGCCTGATCTTTTTCTTGCCCCAGGAGGACCAGCCTTTCCGACACCCCGGGCACTGCTGGGGAAGGGCTGAAGGGGAAGGGTCAGGCAGCCAACTGCAGCAAAACATAAACCTTTTTTTTTTTATTATTATTGAATAAATATAAAGATACTGTATATGAACAAAAATGAAGCATGTTCCACAGAGGATTTTAAAGCTTCCAAAAATATTCCCTCAGCCCTTGCCAAAGGTAATACAGCCAGACTTTCCATGGAAAGCATCATTGTGCACGGTGGGGTTCAAGGAGGTCGCTCTGCTTGAAGTGCACAAACAGCCAGCGCCCTGTCCCGTCCCTCCTCTCCACACACATGCTCCGCCACCAGGAACAAGTGGCCTTTTTTTTTTTCTCTTTAAGGGAAAAAAAAAAAAAGAAAAAAAGAAAACAACTTTCTTCCCTCAAAGGTAGTATAGAATTCACCCTCGCCGCGCAGCAGTAGCAAGCTCAAGCTTGTATTTACAAGAAGCCCCCTTAAGAGGGCTTTGACGGCTGTTTATAGAAAGCCCGGACATCAACAGGTTTGCTCAGGGGGTTCTGTATTTTTGGAGTGTTTTCTAAGCCCCACTTTCTTCCCCATCCCCAAAGCAACGGCTGTAACAGATCCTGCAGTAAGGAGGTGGGAAACTCACTGCCGAGAGGTTACTGCTACCCGACACATTACTACATGCTTCTTGGAGGGCTGGAAAATAACTCTCTTTTCTAAAGTTGCTGCCTTCCACCTAATTATCCCCAAAGCTTTCACTTGTAAACACCTGACCTAATTCTTTCCACGGGCAGTTTTTTAATAACAGAAATTCTTCAAAAGTGTCTTTATGATGCATCACACCGTGCTACCTTGTAAATAAGCTGTGAGCCAACCCAGCGTTTTACGGTGCAACAAGAGAAAGACACTTAGTCACCGAATATTCAGCATCAGGGAGAGGCAACACGGGGTGGTTGGCAGAGCTGAGTCCTCCGCCTCCGAAAATTCACGCCGGAGCCACTGCGGGGGGAGGAAGGACCTTAGATCTTGTCCTAAGGACAATAAAGTGTGTATATATTTTTTTTTGGATGACAAAACTTTCTACAAGCATGTATCAACGAAGCTGCACAACTTATTCAACCCTCAGGTAGAGGGGAGGTATGTAAATAGAAAATTAAGGGTGTCTGGGCTTCCTTTGCTCTGCACTCCTCATGCTGGACACGGGGCACATGGCAGCATGAGAGGTGTGGGCACGGCAAAGGGACACGTGGCAAAACCCAGGAGCCTCTCCAGGAGCTCAGCAGGTTTCCCTGCGGCAGGCGAGGGCAGAGTTGGGAGAGGAAGCCCCGTCTCCCCACATCCCCATCTCCCACTCCATCCCGTGTCTCCTCTTGGCACTCCGGATCAGAGTTGATTGTGCAAATCCTCCCTATTTGCATGTTGGATTTGTATATATTTGTATACGGCCGTGCCCAAACCCGAAGTTGTTTCGGTGGCGCGCAGACGCCTAAATTAGCAAATACACCCTATTTAGCAGCTTGGTCCAGAGAAACCCGGGGTGACCCAGGGGAGTAGCAGAAGACCAAGGGACAAGGAAGGGATGAAGGCAACGCTGCCAGTTCTTGCTCTTCAGCAAGAGGGATTCCACCTCCTGGCTGGAGGGAGGGAGTTAAGGAGCAGGCCTGGAGAAAGAGTTGCCGAAAGCGTTGCAACATGATAGAAGCTCTGCAGGCCTTTGATCTCAGAGCTGTTCTTGAACTGTCACTTTAATGATGTGTCAAAGACTAAAAAGAGTTGAGATTAAGAATACTGGAGCCTGGGGAGAAGGAGAAGGCCATTTTAAGCCCTCTGGGTCTTCACTGGGTTTCTGGAAGTTTTTAGATCCTTGCTGTGTGCTGCACACCAACATATATAGCTGAAAATCAGGTCAATTTTTCGAGGTCCTGCACCACAGTTTGCCTTATGAAAAGCCTGCACGCTCCCTGCGTGGGCAAATCCCTACCTGTTCCAAACGTGCACGTGCACGCTCTGCTCTAGCAAGTTTTTCGCACAAAAGGCTAAATTGAGTTGTTTTCCCGAGTTTCTCTGTGGGATGCTCTCCCCCTTTTCAACCTGCCCCGAAAGCAGCGCCGTGGCTGAGTCACAGAACCGGGGTGGTGGCTGTAAAATGAGCAGGTCTTCCTTCAAACAACCCGAACCGCAGAAAACACTGGGAGTTTTATCAGTCCCCGACTGGCAGGAGGACATTTGGGCTCTCTGCAACTGCATATATTTCATTAATATCCCAGCCAGCTTTAATGGCATTACCATCAGGTTAATCTACTTTAGATTAATGAACCTCAGTTTCAGCCAGGCAAGCTAATTAACATGATTTTCTTTGAACTTGTTCTAATGAATGTATTAATATCATTCAGGGCTTCTTTTGGAGCTACAAGCATGGCCATGTTATTCCTGAGAAGAGGCCAAACATTTTTTATTAGAGAATCATGTGCCGTGCAGAGTCTGAAACTGCCTTGCCTTTGTTTTCTCTGCGCTGCACCTTTACACCGTCGGCAGAGAGAGCAGCCCTTGGCTTTGCAGATTTTGCTGCGGCTCCACGAGTGAGGAAGAGTTCAGGAGTGCTCTGAACACGCTCAGGATTAGACCCGTAAAAAAAAAATAAATTAGGAACATTTACTATTGACAAGTTCTTGGGGTTTTTTTTAATTTTTTTTTTTTTTAATTTAAATTTCTTTAACTGCTCTGCCACCTTTGTTCCAACGGAGAGAGATTCAAATAGCAAAATGGCAAAGCCGTAGCTTTGTGTGAACGATGTCCATGCTGGTCTTGCCATCAGAATAATTTTAGGGGTCCTTGTTTCCTGACTGCCACTCACACATCCTGGGGTATGACAATGCAGAAGCATTCAGCATAGCACCTGACATAAAAGAATGGCACATTCCTCAGGAAAAGCTACACCTAACTCCAGTCCCATGAGAACTGTGCGTGAGGGTATGTGTCTCTATGAAGAGTTGAGCGTAGGATTGGTTTACCTCAGCCTAAGCCTCCTGAAATGGTCTCCTCCCAGCTCTATTGGACCTTGCTGCCCTTATCAACAAAACTTCACCTACATTTATGTGCAAACTGACCTCCCCACTACTCAGTCTGCAAAACTCATCCCACGGGAGGAGTACTATAGCCGTAGTGTAGGTAGTACAGGAGCAAGGCAGGGAAAGACAACTGTGGGGTTGCTGGTGGCCCTCAAGGACTGATGCCGGCAAGTTGAGTCAGCTCCCAGCACAGTGTGGGGCTGGAAAGGCAGCAGAGATGGGCAGGACTTCAGGGGCAGGAGATGTGCCTGAAGAGCTCCAAGGGGGAGAAGATGGTTAAGGAGCCAAGTCTGAGGGGTCTCTTGGTGTAGACACCTGGGCTGGGTTGGCAGGGATGCAGACCCAAACCATCAAGAGCACAGCCCAAGTGCAATCCCACTGGCTTTCTAGAGTACTAGTGAACCACGGAGATGTAGTGTGGTTGTTACAACTTTTCTAGGTGATTCTGTGGCAGCTTCCCATGAGGGTAAGGCTACAAGCCAGGTTCAAGGCTGGAGTTCAGAGGAGCAAGAAATAACTTGCAACTTGGCTTCGCTACAAGCTGCCTTGCGCTGGGGTCTCTCTTGGACACCGCTATGGGAATCTGCCCGGGCTGTTGTTTTGAGCAAACATAAAAAATGCAGAGGGATAAACACTGTGGGTTTGCTCAGCCTCTCGCACTCTGCCTTCCTGACAGCCACTGTCGGACCCCGCGTCCCTGGGGAAGCCACTGAAGAGACAGTCTTCTAAATGACACCTTTCTCCAGCCCCCAAAAGACACCCAGAATCACCACTCTCAGCCTCCCGACGTCTCAGCCCAAGGCTTGGGAGCAGCTTCCAAAAACCAAGTCCCTGGCCGTGTAGGAGACGGACGGCGTAACATGGGGCTGGCTTAAATAAGCTCTTTTAATGAATCGTTACTCAGATGAAATGAGAAAACCACAAGTCCCATCTCTCAGAGTCACAATCCCTCAACATAAATAAAATAAACAGCCTGGAAACAGTTCTATAAAAACATATTGCCACACAGGTATCATTCAAAAATGGGGAGTATGACTTCTTCCCCCCCCCCCCCCCCCCCCCCCGCCGAAGTAACCAGCCTGCAATCAATGTGCCAGGCCAAGGTGCAGTTTATTTATAAATGCACATTTATGATGAATCATTGGAGGAAATGCATGCAGACTGGAGACAAAAGTCTGCAGTTGCTAAACCAAATAGGAAATGCTCTTTACATCTGCCTCTTCAGTTGGCATCCACTTCCCCTCAGAGTCTCTTTTCTGCTGGGTAGGCCTGTTTATTTTTGGGCTACTTTTGTTTGCAAAGCCAAACGGGGCTTCTGATTTTTTATATTTATCTATTTTATTTTTTCTTTGTAAACAGCACTTCTCACTTATTCAAGCCCCAAATTATTAACAGTGGAAATCGGATCACCTTCCTGCGTAGAGTTGTTTACTCTCTTCAGGGAAAGCAAACCCACAGAGTGGAAACAGGGTGGAAAAACAGCCTCATTAAAATGATATAAAAATAAGGACAATGCTGGAGCTACGCTGCCAACTATGGAAGAACTCCCATCTATTTTCTATTAGGTTTATTTAAAATATTGCTAAATTGAAATTATTAAATCAGTGCAAATCACTAACTGACTATATATTTCAGCAGTAAGTTTTCAAGTGACAGGACACGTCAGTGGCACTCCCAGTCATTTTTACTTGTTTTTCCCCAAACTGACCCTACCAAAGCACACAACACTAAAAGGAACAAGCATCTTATGGTTCCCCAACGGATTCCCATGGCTCTCCAAGGGGAGACCTCCACGCAATAAAGAATCAGCAGTGAAATATTCACTCTCTTCCTGCAGTGAAATATTTACTCTGAATATGAGCCGATGTGAGATAAGAAACTCTTGCTCATAAGTCTTGCTTTTCTCCGACGGCTGGAACTCCCTCTGTGTGTGTGTTTGAGCATATGAAACCTGCACATTAGCCATTTGATCACCACTACTTATTTCAGAATTTGTATTTGAAAGCTGGCATGGTCTTTCCTTCATGAGACTTTAAAATCCTTCCAACCCCACTGGAGAGAGAATTCACGCTGCCAATTTTTTTTTTTTTTTCCAAGGGTTTTATAGAAAGTGCTATGCGTGCAAAACTCAAGTCTTTAACTGTTAGAAAAATAACAGTAATTTGAAATGCAAGCAACAAAAATAGACGCACACCAAAACAGAAACAAAGATAGATGATTTTATCCACCCTGGTAACTTCTATCAATGGTAAACACTACATCTTATTTCTGCAGGACGGAGCAGCGCCTCTTATTTCTGCTTGCTTTATACAGGAGGTTAAAAAATAAAAATATTGCCGTGGAAAGATGACGCAAGCAATAACTTCATGCCATCAGAACAATTCCAGCAGTCAAGGCAAAGGCGAGGAACATGTCGGGGAAGTACAAAACTTCTCCCTCTCCTCGGCTGGAGGGCAGAGGACTGCTGGAGTCTGTGGTTTGTAGGCACTGGAGGGCCAGCGCTTGTACTTCTGCAATCTTGGTTTTGTGGAATGCTCTGCCTCCTCCTGACCTTCCGAGCATGGATCTGGCCAGCCTGACACAGCACTCAAGCAGCTTGACTGCTCTCAGGGGCTCTTTGGTCCTTCGTCCCCATTCACTGGCCCACAGAAAGCCGTGGGAGTCTTCCTATTTATTTTACTGGCCTCAGGAGCGAGGCTTCATTTGGGGAGGCAACCTCGAGCAGGCTTAGGGACTTTACGCTCGCAAAAGTAATCCCCAAGCTTCTTCTCTGCCTGTGTTTTTATTAAAAAAATACCTACCGTAAGTAATAATAGTGAAAAAGCCCTGCACATCAGCTCTGCACTCATCTGAAGGGCAGCAGCACGTTCTCCTGCCAGGTCTGGCCCCAGGAACGGACCTTTGAACAGGGTCACGTCTTTTGGTTGCCAATAAAGCTCCCCGTGCCAGGGCTTCCAGAGGTACTCAAAAGCTTTCAAAACTGCAGAGGCTTATGTTTCAATAACAGCCTGCTCCCAAAATTAAGAAGAGCTGTATTATCGCCGCTGCCAGAAATAACGTAAACTAATGTTACTCTAGGAATGGGGCTTGGGTGACCAGTTCCAGTGCCATTTTCAGGACATTGAGGGGAACTGGCTGTTCTTTAAAAAAAAAAAAAAATTAGAAAATAGTTCAACTAATGAAAAACTGATAAGAAAATCACTGAAATGCCAAAAATTCTCTCTCACACAAAACAAATACTAATTCTTGCTATACCATATATTTATTGGTTAAAAGCACATACCAGCCTGTCTAAATCTGTACTCGGTGCCCAGTTTATAACACCTTTGTGGCTTTTAGTTTCTCACCCAGACACATCAAAGCAGGGGACAGTTAGCCAAGGAAAACTTCATTGTTAGTATTAACTCACTCCAAGAAAAAGATTTTTGGAAGTTTAAGAATTTTTCACTTCACGGCAATTGTTGATTAATGAACCTCAATGGGCTACAGCCTAAAAGAGGACTTTGTTAATAAAAAATGCTAAACTGTCCAGGCGGAGTAAGGAGATACTTTCTTTGAACCTAACTGATAGAAAGGTGTATACAAAAAAAAGAACTGTGAAGATGGATTTATTTGGTGTGATCCTGTTTGCTTTCCAGTTCCGCCTCAGGCTATTTCTACTTGCAAAAAAAAAACAATTACTGAGGACAGGAGGAGAAATCAAAGAATCACAATATAGCTGGAAAGATTAGAGCACTTGGGAAACACTTAGCAACAATGACATCTAGGAAAGGAATGACATTAGCCCTCTGTCTCCTCTTGGCTACCACCAGCACAGGGGCAGGGGCCAAGGCAGTGACAGGGACCGGAACACCAAGATTCTGGGCATCCCTTTCTGAGCCTCTCGTGGTTTTGTTTGGAGAAGTCATCTAACATCTCTGAACCTAAATGTATTAGTCTGAAAACAGGGTTAATGAAAATGACTCACTATGCTGGGATGATCCAAGCTTAATTCCTGTTTATATAGTGTTTTAGGCTTCCCAGCAGAGAGGTACCACGTGAAAATGTATTTTTTTTTTTTTTCTGTTAGCAGATGGTGCTGATGCCTGCACGACCTGTGCTTGAGCTGGTCACCAACGCCAGTGGAGATACGGTGAGGGACCTACACACAGAAACCAAGCACGTGCTTGGAGGTGGTACCAGTAACCACAACTGGGAGACTTCAGACTTTCTCTTATGGCTCTGAGGGCAGGGAGGAAGGTTTCAAAGGAGGGTTTTGGTCGGCTGTGAAGAAGCAGCATGGCCTAGCAGGCAGAGCATGAAGGTGACCTCAGCTATGTCCTTCCACTCATCCAGAGATCACTTTTCTCACCCATTTATAAGCTTGTTGAGGCAATTGCTAACTGTTTGGGATATGGACCCTGAACCAGTACAACATCTGGGGAGCCATGGTTAGACATCAGCTCCTCGGCCATCTTTGAACCCACATGAAGATGATCCCATCTTGGTCTGCTCCAAGCCAGCTGGAGCATGCACGAAGATCTGGAGCTCCCACTGCCAGAAAAAAACCCGATCTTTTCCTCTGGGACTCTTGAGAGCTAAGTCTTTGTATGTTATTTTGAGGTGCCTGTTGCAGACAGGGGGAGCAGGAATGTAGCATTATGGTAACGGGCCATATATTTAGAGAGGCTGCATTACAGTCGGAGGAAAGGGCTGTATTATGGAAATTATATGGGAAGAGATATGGCCAGGCAGTGCTGGCTGTGCTCTGCAGTCCCACATCTCTGTGTGAGGGGGTGGTTAGACGATGGGAAGAGACTGCTGTTTACTGTGGAATGTCCTTTCCGTCTATAAGTTTCTGAGAAAGAAACAAGAATTGTGTGCTTTTATTAAATTCAGTATTTGTATCCTGCCTCTGTGATAAGGAGCAGTCTATAAATCATGGAATAAAACAGCTGTAAATCATCATCCGAGCTATTAAAGCCTCTCGGGTCTTTAACAGATTTTCTACCCTCACTAGTTCATAAGCACAATCCAAAATGTCACCCAGACACTTCTCCCTGAGGCCTTATTTTTCATTT
This sequence comes from Calidris pugnax, assembly GCF_001431845.1. Taxonomy (NCBI): domain Eukaryota; kingdom Metazoa; phylum Chordata; class Aves; order Charadriiformes; family Scolopacidae; genus Calidris; species Calidris pugnax. The sequence goes on along the minus strand of NW_015090969.1, from coordinate 151,261 downwards.
TGGGCTGGAAGTTTGAATTCACAACAGATCCAAAGCAGCATTTATCCCAGATGGGGTTTCAAGCACCACCACACTGCTGTGCCTGTGAACCTCCTTTATCACGCAGCCCTCAGCATGGGGAATAACACGACACATGGGCACACCTACTTCACTCAAGCAGGGATCTCTGATTTCCACAGAGCACAGCTGTAATGCTGCAACAAGGCAAGAAAAAAGGTTGAAACTCAAGCTGCTGGCAGCACACTGATCATACAGAGCCATCCCTCCTCCCCCTGAAAGCAGGGGGGATGCTTTCATGGGGCTCCACCACCATAGGAACAGACCTCCACGTCAGGAGATGAGAATAAACCTCAGCAGCAGGGGTTATCGGCTTCCCGTGGGTGGGTGGCACCACGGACAATGAGGAGATTGCAAAATGTTTGAGGACAACACTGTTTGGGTTCCCTGTTCTCAGGAGCCTGATGACAAATCATAGCTGGAAGGAGGAGTTCAGCAGCCAAGCTCAACAACCAACACTGAAACACAAGGGGTGAATATATCCACATAACCCACTTTCCCGATCCCTAGCTCTGGGCAGGCTGGAATCCATCTTAGTTCCAGATTTCTATGGCCAGCAAACCCAAGTAACTATTTTTGATGAGTTTTTCCCCATTTTTTGAGTGCTTATGGAAGAAGTCTTGTATATATTGCAAGCTCAGGGTGACTGAGCACAGTGCTTTTTGCTTGCAGATAAGTAAGTTGTTCCTCCAAACTTGGCAATACCAACAGAAGGAGCGGCCTGACATTCAGCTGATCATTAATACAAAGTGCTCCCTAAACACCAAGGACAACATACAGGACCTCAAGGCCTGTGTTTTAGATAGAATATTTCCAGTGACTTACCCACGTAGTGTCTTTGCACCAAATACACAGCTATGACATCTCACATGGCAGATGTACCTAAATAAAGGTACTACTAGATTAATCACTTTGGAGCCTCCTACTCAAACCAAAGAGAAACAAAAAAGGCCACCAAGACCAAAAAAAAATCCCAGAAGACTTTGTCAAAAGACAAATTTTCAGTGGTAGCTTTAGGACACCAAGGATTCCCAGCCTGTTAACATTGCAATGAAATCACTTTGGCACAGCAATTAGTAAAGGTAAGGTTTAGAAAACAAAGCTTGAGTAGGACTCTGATATTTCTGGTCAAGAACTGAAAAATGCTTAACCACACGCTGGCTCACATACTGCTTCAGATTTCTCTGGAGCAGACTACGGTACATATAGATATTAGCAAATGTCTCCAAACAACACATAATGAACAAGTTGAGATGTACAAGCCGTGTTATCACTGTCAGGGAATTTTTTTCAGCAGGTTGACCAAGACAGGAAACAAGATGCAGGTAGTTTCTACGATGAAGCCAACACTGCCAGGGTACGCTCTTGGTAGATCTCACCTTGTGGTAAGAAATGCAGAACCCTGACTATAGTATGGACTTGTTTGTTGTATTAAATCCACCAGTACAGGAGCTGGCTGCCAGTATGAGTTTGCACAGAGCACACCTGGGCCTTCACCTTGAACGCAGCTTCCGTGTTGCATCAGGTAATGTAAACAGAAACAACAATACTGTCCTCCCACTATTTCTTCTGTGAAATGGAAGTTATTCCTTCAATACCACCTCTGCGCAACGAATGTGCAGCCAACGGGCAGGACCAGACTTTGTTTTTTCTCTCCTGGCTATGTACCAATCGTGTCGGAGAACCCAACTTCAAAGGCAAAGCAGTGGGATAAAGGGCCGCCTCTACCATGCCAAGAATGCTTTTCTTAGACAGGTTGAGAGGAGATGATAAGTTGGAAGGAAAAGAGGCATCTTTGGCAAACATGGTTCCAACGGTTTTACCGTCAAGATGTTAAATAAGTTAAATAAATAGCAGAGGGACTGCAGAACATTCCCAGCTGTCTTTCTGCATGGAATGCAGATATGCTTTATCCTCTGTGAACATCCAGTAATATCTGTGAAGATACGTTCCCAAATCCATCCATGGCTTAACTTCATGGAATGAAAGCTTTGACGCTGAAACTAAACTCTCTTATGCTTTAGCAGAGAACGGGAAGATGAGAGAGACAGCACCAGAGCAGAGGGTGGCCATCGCCCCTCTCTACCTCTTTCAGCTGAGCAAAGCCCAGGGGCAGGGCTGCCAAATGACCTGTTGTTGGAGGTAGGAAGGGACAGCTAAGAGTGTCCAACTCCTTCTTTTTCCAGCGTGCAGCCTGCCTGCTGCCAATTCCAGGTGTTCAACAACAATGCAGCAGTTACTCCCAAGTAACACCTATAATTTGAGTCACTGGGACATTTCCCCTGGCATTTCAAAGCATATGGAAAGGAATCTGAAAACCTTTCATTAGCCACAGGCAGGCAGCCGCTGCCAGAATCACTCAGACGTGCCTTAAAAGTTTTCCAAAAAACATATTGATGCCTGCCTCCTAGTTGCTGGGCAAGAGGCAATACTGCAGACCATGAGTGTGACCAAACCACTGATTTCTCCAGAGTAAGTATGAAGGAACAACTGCAACCGTTCCTGCCCTCTGGAAGGTTTTAAGACCAGAACATCACGTTCGAATCACTAATCCTCACAAAGTATCACCCGTGTTGTCTTAGAAGGGTAGGAGAGATTCCCTAGCCTCTGGGGAATGAGGAATGAGCTCCCTTTTCGAGGAAGAAGGACATGTGAGGTCAGAGTTGCAAGAGTTTTTTATTCTGCTCTTCTGTCCCTGTCATTTGTGGAAAGACCTGCAGCCTCTCCCACTCACATGATGCTCTTACTCCACAGAGAGTTGCAAATATTCTATCCCTGTTCCATGGGATGGATATAATTTGCCAGATTTTATGTTTACTATGGAATTTCAACACAGCTTCAGAAATCCCTGTATTTTATAAGAAAACAGAGTGGCATATGAAAACATTCTTAGTGGTGTTTTATTTATCCAATTAATGGTCAACAGAATATAATGTACTTTTATGCACTCCACCTCCCTGCCCCAAAAAACAGGTTTGTTTGACAGACAGTTTTGTTCCACAATCTCCAGGGGTACATTAACCTCTGCAAAGTCCATGCTTGAGTTCAGAATTGGCATCATCACTCCTTCTCCTGCAAAGAAAAATCAAAGGAGCTGAACACTGAGCCTCTCTTTCCCACTAGAAGGGATTCTTTCAGTTGCATCCCTTGGTACGGTCCCGTAACACAGTGGCAATTTGAAGGCTGCCACTGCTTTATGCCAAGTGGGAGGGCTGCCTCTCCAAAGGCCACCAGCAGCTCCTGGGAGGGAGACACGAACTGCTGCAACTTCACTTGGGGAGCACAAAATCTCCCTAGGTGGACCAGTAAGACATTGATATTCTTTGCAGAGCAGCACGGAAGAGAACAGCTTCTCTATGTCCATTTCACCAGTCCTGTCCTGCTCGTGGATCTCCAGTTCTTCACGTGTGCTGACTCCGTTGTGGATCCCAGCCTGGAAACCCCACCAGAACCATGTGCAGGAGCTCAGGACACTGAATAATAGAATGGTTTGGGTTGGAAAGGACCTTAAAGATCATCAAGTTCCAACCCCCCTGCCCTGGGCAGGGACCCCTCCCACCAGAGCAGGTTGCTCCAAGCCCCCTCCAACCTGGCCTTGACCCCCTCCAGGGATGGGGCAGCCACAGCTTCTCTGGGCAACCTGGGCCAGTGCCTCACCACCTTCACAGCAAAGAATTTCCTCCTGATATCTCATCTAAATCTCCCCTCTTTCAGTTTATAACCATTCCCCCTTGTCGTATTGCTCCCCTCCCTGACCAAGAGTCCCTCCACAACTCTCCTGATCCTCTTTAGGGCCTGGAAGGGGCTCTAAGGTCTCCCGGGCACCTTTTCCAGGCTGAACCCCCATCTCTCTCAGCCTGTCAATGAGATGTCCAGCCTTGAGGGCAATTTTCAAGTCCCATGTTTATAAAAGGAGATCAAAATCTATCAGGGTTTCACAGCAGGCCACTCGCACTCCTGGTTTGCTTGTTATTGTGCGTCACATTATTAGGATGGCCATAGTCCTTCCATAAAGCAGCAGGGCCAGTTAATGGTATCCAAAGTCAAGGAGAGTTCAGAGTTAGAGAAGAACAAACATGAGATTTGCAAGAAGCTAAAGAAGCAAGACATGTGAGAACAAACCTGAAATGGTAACCCCCTCTGAGAATTTCCTGGACATTTTTTTCCTAACACATCTTAGCTAAACTGGGTAAAACCAATATGAAGATGTCTACACTGAGGCTGTCTAGCAGTTTAATTAGATCAATTTGAAACTGATTTAGTTAAACCAGTGAATGTTTCGTAATGTGGACCAGACTTTGAATTTCAAGCACATCAAACCTCATTACATGTATGCTTTATTATACCAGTGCTTCCCTCCATGTTCTCATGGCAGATTCCTGCCTCCTGAGGTTTGGGCTGGAATGCCAACAATTCATTCTAATGCACTTCAGACATTTTAAAGCTTTGCTGAGCTATCCCCAAAATAACCACTGATAGTAGGTGGCAAGCACCCTGAAATGATTAGGGTCTTTCTCGTTTAGGAAAAAAAAGGTATTTGATGAAAAAAAAAGCAAACCTGATGTGAACAGGATAAGTGTTCAGGGAGGAAAGGCACGTGTTGCAGTGAAAAATGGTTAAACTCAATGCCTCAACATTAGTTACCTTTAAAAATATCGCTTTGCATCAGAATGGTCACTAAGCATGTTATGTCAGGATTTTACTTAATTTAATCACACACCTTTTGCTCAAGTGTCGGGTTCACTTTTCCCCTTTCTTTTTCCCATGTCCCCGCTGTGTTTTATCCCACTCCAGTTTTACTTCCCATCACGTTGTTGGATTCCTGCTGCAGAAACACCAAGCACCAGCTGGCACGTTCCTTCCCATGGGATCCCATGGGATCCCAAGGAGGATCCCTTCGATCCCGGGTCCTCATTCAATGAAATGGCTTTTGCTAAATTCCTACAACCTAGAGCAGGCTGACAGCAAGAACTCCAGCACATGCTTAAACCTCAGGCATGGTTCAATCCCAGGACTGGGATAGTGACTGTGAACCTTGTTTTGCTGACTCAGCCTTTTGAAGCTACGAATTGATACAAGCAGGGCATAGCTTGTATCTCTCAGTGATTAATCAGTTCTGTGAAATGACATTTAATTTTGAAGAAAACACATTACGGCCCTCTCCATACAGCGAAGAGCTCTGAAATCAAACGGGCACTGCCCCAAACACGGAAACTCACGCAAACAAGACCTCTCTTTCTCCATGACTGCTTCAAAGGGGCACCTCTTTACCTTTTAAGGAGAGATAGAGCTGCACTTGGTGAAAAATGAAAATCCTGAAGAAGAAAAGGATCTCATTTTGGAGCTCCAGTCCCTATCCAGCCCAGAGCTTCTGCCTTTCAAAACTCAGCCACTTCAGGGATAGTTACGGTTACAAAAGTTCCCTGCTCTTGGTTAACATTTCAGAGGCCTTAAGTGATACGTTCCCAGGAGGTTTCCCAGACCACAGGATAATCACTCAGGGTGTTCTTTCATTTCTAATACGTTAGGAGCCATTTTTTCCCTATTCTCGTAAGGCACAACAAAAAAGAGAGCGACATGGAGGGGAAACATGCACCCCTTGCCAGCTATTCTCAACACGGATTGAAAGAAATCAGAGGAGGAAAGTTGTGTGGTGAGCACTTCTTAATTTTCTTAGATGAACTTGAAATGAGACCTTAACCTCACTCCAGACCAACAAAAACTGAAACTTTCGACCATTCAGATAACCTTTTTTCTGCTTTAGTTCTCTGAGTTTCCTCTATTACAACATAAGACCTTCACTAAGTAGGAATAATTCAACACAAACCTTGTGATCCTATAGGTTTTACAGGCCTCACAGAGCTTCTACAAAATCCAACGCATTGCCATAATCCTCTCCGTATTTTTAAATAAATCTCTCTACAGCTCCCGATGATGCCACATCTGGTACTAAAACCAGAAATAAAGCCAAGCAGAGGACTTCAGTCTTGCTGCCTCGCAGGGTCTCTCTGTGGGGCAGCCTGGGAATGGCAGGAACAGCAGGGAGGACGTGGATATATTATCCCACTCCAGAGGGGAGTTCAGATAGATCTGCATTTTTCCAGTGGGGGAAATTCCTTGTTGCTGGGGCTCTTGGCTGGGTCTGTGCCCAAACAGGTCAGTAGTTGATGGGGGAAACTTCAGGATAGGAGAAAGCAAGAGCAGAAATGACTCAGGGGTTGGAAAAGCAGCCTCTAAGTCCAGCTGAGAAGGTACAGAAGATGCTGCTATGGCCTGGAAAGATGCTGGTGCTGCCCGGGGACGAGCGGGGAAGAAGCTGGGGGTGGAGGAGGGAGTCGGGCACCTTGGCACAGGCTCCAGCTTGGAGCCAGCAGCTCCAGGGGAGACCAAGGAGGAAGCTGTTTGCTTTGGATTTTGTGCCTGTGTTTTTGCTGCAACGCCCCGGGAAGACACAGCGGGGAGTGAACTGACCAGTCTGGTGAACTTTTTATATTCCTTTTGGCCTTTTATTACCCTGAGAAGTGGAGGATTTTTTTTATTTTTAAACATAGCTGAAGGGCTAAATTAGCATTTTGGCAAGGGAAGCAAGCCTGTAAGGCAGCAGAAAGGGAAGCAACTGTTACCTGGAGCCGCAACTGAATGGAAACTCAGGCAGAAATCCTACCAGTGTGGGAGTCCCATCCCTAGTGGAGAAGATGAGGGGCCCAAGAGAAAAGCCTGCACAAGCCTTTGCCAGCATCTCCTGCTGATGAAGCAGAAGAGGTGGGACTGCCCTTGCACACATGTCACTTGGGTGGGCTTCTCCTACACAGGGCAGCAGCTCTTGCCTTGTGCGTCCATCACACAGCAAGCTGGTGGCCTCCAAGCACACCCCATTGAAGGCTGAGGGCTTGACCTGCAGACAGGGAGGTCCCAGATATGTTCATGGAGCAACTGGGCAGTACCTTCTGTATGTTGTGCATCCTGCTTGGAGCATCCCATTAAACGCAAACCCAACAGCCTGTTTTGGCAGGCAGGCAAGAAGAGTGGCACCACACAAAAGGAATTCAGCTGGGTAAATGGTCACACCTCTCTCTTCATCCATCTGCCCGTGCCAGGAGGTAGCATGAAGGTCATTGCAACATCCTACATAAACAGCCTTCCTCACAGCCCCAGCACAGGCCAGGCCTTGGCTTAACGTCTCCAAATCCCATCTGACACCGATTACAGAGTTCATGGACGTTAACACTTCACAGCTCTTTTCCTGAGAGGTGGAGCTCATTCCAACCTGCAGCGTGCCCAGTTTTCCAGGCTCCACAGTCGGACAGGAGCGTTTGCCTGGGTGGCAAATAGCTGGCAAATCTCCTGGCCCCGTTCCTGTGCTCACCTCTCCCTCAGCTGCATGGACACAAGGCTTCATGGAGCGGTGCTTCACAGGCAGGTTTGGTTTAGGGGTATCTAAAAGCTGGAGGCGATTCATCCTCTGAGCATCACGCTCGCACACCTGGGGAGCAGGTCCAGCTTTAGTCCTCAGCAACGCCTCTTTAACAGTCAGGTTGTTCAGCTCCATAAAAATACCCTTTTTTATATATTGATGTGAGACAATACTGATACCCAGTGGCTGATTAAGTTAATTACAGTTGAGTAAATATCCCCCTTGGTCATCTCCAGGACTGCACCCCAAGGCTTGGCTCCCACTAACTCTGCAGCCTGTAAGGAATGGGATATTCAGTTCCCACTCATTTTTGGCACTCTTCTAGTCAGAATTGCTGCTAGAAACTGTTTTTGACTGAGAATCAAGTGCAAGTTATACCTACTTTGCAGAGTCAAAACATTAGCTAAGGCAAAGACTGAATGCTTTAATCATTCCAGCATGTTATTTGCATTTGCTTTGGCTAACAAATGCCAAAGAGACATTACCAAAACCAAAGCTGAATCCTGCTGAGGTCATGTTATGCTTTTTTCACAGCCATCTGCTGCACCTGGATATCAGTTTTAAAATGCAAACAGGTATGTTTTATCAATTTGTAGCAGGAAAACCTATGATTTCACAGGACTCGAAAAACTTGGCTTAGAGTGAATCAGGATTCAAGGCAGAAAGCGCTGCAGCCCTCTGTGAGAAAGTTGCTATTTATTTTTCCATCAATATTTTTCCTTCCCAAGTACATTTAATTTGAAAGAATTAATGAACAGCAGAAACAAATCCCTGTATACCACAAACATTAGACAGCATACGGACCAAGCCTTCAGAGGGTAAGCCAGCGGGTGAAGGTTGGAATTTATCAAAACATGATAGAATAAACTACTTAATTATGTTAGGGTGATTGCCAGCGTGCAACAATCCTAAAAGCAAAAAGCTTTTCAAATTGGCCTGAGGGTAGCGGCGGTTGAGCATTTGCAGTTTTAACCATACATTTCAGAAGTTTCCCGAAACATTTAAGTCCATGGTATCCCAATGGGATGCCCGTTCTCCTGCCTACGTTGGGCTTTGATGACACAGGCCCAGAGGTGCTGTTTCTGCTGTGACACCTCTAAAGGGCTCTTGCCCCTCGACGGTCAGAGCCTGGCCCCGTGTCTCCCTGTCGTCACAACCTGCCTTTCTGTATTAGCAACAATCCCCAAAGCACCAGAGAACACTGGCCCAAGACCTGGGGCCACCAAATTGACCCGCCCATGAAACTTAACACCAAAGACTAAGGGTCTTACTTAATTACAGGAGATTTTTTTTTTTTTTTTTCCACCAGCATAAACTGGAGAAAGGTAATTTCCACAGCTGCATTATTTACCTCAGATTTTACTAAGACTGCTTTTATAGCAGTGCTAGAGGTTAAATCCACTGTTATTTCCTACATGGCACGACTTTACTGTATGTTACAGTGCATAGTATTCATTTAATCCAAGCAATAAAAAGAAATACCAGCAGCACTGTTTTCCAAAAGAGGAACTTAAATAAAAATAATTAATAAAAAAAAAAAGAAAGAAAAAGAAATAGGAAAAAAAAAGAAAAGAAAGAAAAAAGTTTTAGATCCAGTAAGTCTGTCCCTGGGAGAAAAATAACAATATTTGCCTCATTTTTCAAAAGGCAATCAGTAGAAAAACATTATGTAAACTGCTAAAAATACCACCCTTCTGATTTAGGGCATCGCTCTATAATTAATAACCATCCTGTCCAACGGAGATAAACTCCAACCAAGTGTTTAAAAGGAAGAGCTCAGCTGAGTGCCCCACTGCCCCTCAACCCGTGCGTGCCCTTCAGGATTGTGCCAAACAAAGGACTGTACAACTCCCCTGGGCACCAGCTGCAGAGACCAGCAGGGCTGTATCGGTACATCCAAGTGATGCTGTGGGAGATGAAGTCCCAGGAATGCAGTAGCTGCCCTGGCAGAGTCCTCACTGCTTCGTAAGCCATTCCAGGCCATCATTAAATGGCTGGGCTGTGTCACGCTCACACTTTTCCCAGTTCCAAATGGGTTGCAGACTTTCAAGTGCTTGGAAAATAACCAAAACGCTTTGTTCTCAGTGCAGCCAGGAGGCTTGAGAGACCAGGAGCTTCACTTAAAGTTGGATGAAGCTTCTCCCACACCATGATGGGGGACAATAAACCTTCATCACACACCAAGGCCAGTGGTCCCTACCACAGGTACCAGCCTGTGGGCCCTGTCCACCTTCCACAGCCACCGCCAAAGGGAAGGCACATCTTTCTTCCCTCCATGGAAGAACCTCTTGGGTCAACAGCACCCCATCCCTACAGTCACAAGGTACCGGGGGGAGGAAGACACCTCCAAAGGGCTGCCTGCTCCCCACTTCCACCCTCCTTCCCAGTGCCAGAGCCACTCATCCACAGCCGTTTTCCTTTCGGACAGGGGAGAGGGTGTTCCCAGACTTGGCGGCATCCCTGCTCCGAGAATTTATCTGGCATTTTGCTGGTAGAAAAGAAAGCAGATCCCTTTGGAAACTTGCAGGCAGGAATGAGCTGCACGTCCCTCACGCCTCTTGGCGAACTATAGATAGTGGTTCGCAGCGGGTAGGGTCAGTATAAATAGATACTGAATATCTGTATAAAAAAGCACACGCTGCGCTGGCCTGGCGAGGTTTCTCCTAAGATCTCCCACAAACTGCGTCATAATGTCAAGAGGATTTTATTCCCTGTAATTGAACTGTGTTCTTGCCTGTGTTCTCTGTCCCGCCCTTCAGTGCTCTCCTCTCTGAAAATTCCTTTGTTCAGCCTAAAGAGACATTTCATTAAATAAGAAATAATTTCTGGGAGTGGTAATTACAGTCTTTTTCAGATGGATGATATGTGGCTGCTCTGTTTTCCTTTCTGTTAGCAAAAAACAAAGAGAATCCCAGTCTCTTTCATTAGGTGTCAGCTCCAGCCACCTTTGCCACTGCAGAACTCAAACAGGTCAGTTTTGATCAGGTTGAATTTGTTCTACCAAATGACTGAAGTTAAGTTGGAAGCAAAGATTTATGTGCCAATGCTCGTTGCCTACATGATGATTGATCCTACCTCCCTGAGCTCTGCTACCCTTGGAAAGGCTACTTCTTTTTTTTCGCACTGGTTCAAGTTGATCCTATTTCTATTTTCTCAGCACATGGGAAGAAAAAGCACAATGTTCAGAGACAGGGGAGAAGAGCCAGAGTCCTGCTGCACTGTCCCACTTTGATGTCTGTGGAATTAACCCCCTATGAAACACCAGTAGCACAAACCTGCATCCACTCCAAGGTGTGCTCTGATTCCCTGTTTATTTCGCATTTGCCAAGACACTATATCCAGCCTTACATACATGGGAGGGGTGGGGGGGTTAACACCAGAAATTGCTGCCTTTTTAGTTAATGAGACGCCTCATCAAGGTCTGGTTTCCATCTATGCTTCTTCTCCTGCTACTGAACCCCTCACTTTACAAATCAAAGCAATTAGCGGGGCTGCTAACAAAGCTTGCAAAGGTAGGAAGCTCATAGACACCGTGGTACCCACAGATGCTCTCTGACTCCACATGCAAAGTCCCACACCACGGGGAGCTTTCTGGCCAGTATCTGCCTGGATGTATCTGCCTCTCTGCTCTAAAGCCAAGGAATGCATTACAAACCTGCTCACTAAAGCTTGCAGATCCAAAAGCAGCAGCAGCAGGACTTGGATCAGCTGAGCAGACCTGTCTATGGTAGCACTGCTTGATTTTAGGCCTCTAAGGATTTTGCTCTCAGCCAAACTGTGCATTTCTTTATACAAGATGAGCCAGATGCCAGTGTGAAAACCCGTGGCATGTCACAGAGGCTCTCTTCTCAAGCAGCATCACGACTTTTAGGAAGGTCCCACTGGTGTCTCCCAATATCTGCGAGTGGGTGACAGTCCCCCAGGAAAAGCTGTGCTGCTCTCAGCCTGTGTCCCCACAGACAGAGCTGTATCTGCTCTTTAGGACTGCCTCGGTGTCTCCCAATATCTGCGAGTGGGTGACAGTCCCCCAGGAAAAGCTGTGCTGCTCTCAGCCTGTGACCTCAAACGTGGCTGGGATCACCCTTGTCACTGGTCTGACTCTTGCTCCATGTGGTGAACACATAAGCAGGCCACCTCTGTCACCATGCCCACCACGTCAGGGTTTCTTTTCTAAGCTGGTTGCATTCCCAGGTTCACGTTCTGTGATGCCCAATCTCAGTGACACTAACAGCAGCCTCAGAGGTATTAAATTCTTCAAGTTCCATGAAAACAGACCACGAGGTAAAGAAGATGATAGGTTTCTTTGTTTCCCCTTGGAAGAACTGGAGGCTGAGTGTGGGCTCCCACCTCTTCCACCACTGGAGACTCCCACAGGTGCTCTCCTGGGGACCCCACAGCTCATGGGTGCTTTGGGAATGACTTGTTAGGAACCTCAGCCCGCCCGCACACAGCACATCTCTTAATCTAGAAGCCCTCCTGGAAGTTGGAAAGCTGAGATGTGAGTCCTTTTCCCCAGCAGATTTCCTGTGTGTGACCTGGGCAAGTCGCTTATAATCATGTGAGATCTAAGAAGTGCAGAATATCTTAAACTCCTCTGAGTATAGAAGAAACCTAAAGGTTTCAGAATAAGACTCCTTCATTTGGATTTTAGCCAAGCTTTTGGGTTTAATCCCGGTACATTTGCAAAAAGCTGTTGGAGATCCTTAATGCCCTCCAGAGCTCACAAGCTCGGGTTTATGTTTCAGCTGGAAGCCGATCAACAACTAAAAAGAGTGAAATAGCCACTTTTGTGTGAAGCTAAAGAAAGATATTTCCAACAAGCAACATGGAAGTACCCTTAGGGACACCTACAATCTACCTACAACGTGACGTAAAATGACCCAAACGTGTTAGTGGGGAGGATGAGGAGACAAAGGTAGGGTGGTTCCTTAGAGATTCACTTTCTCCAAACTTTTCTGATGAATCCCACAGCCACGCTGACTGCGCCGCTCTCGCTACACCTCGGCAAATAAAACAGGAGTAAGCAGATATGCCCGGCTTGTTTAAGCTCAACTAGCAAATTCCACCTGACAGCTTCCAAACCGTGCCTCTGAATTTATTGGCATTTCAAAATGTTTTACAGAACCGTGGCCCGCTGGCAACAGAGAGCTTTGTTCCAGAAATGCAGGGAGTCAGCGGAGAGCAAAGTAAAGAGCAGAAAGCTCTTTAGAAAGGTGTCAGTTCATCAATATCCTTTTTTGGGGGGAGGACGTTTCCATTCAGCACAATTCAAACGCTTTCTGCTCAAATTTATAGGAGCCAAAAACGGGCTGAAAAGGAGCCTGAAGCCAAGTGAGCCCTGTCAGATCTGAGTTCTCAGAGGTGTGTTTCAGCTGTGAGTTACAAGGCACACGAGTGGGCTGCCCAGAATAGCGCTGCCCCAGCAAGCCCTGGCTGCCAGGCTAATGGGTTCAGGCTGCCCAGCGCCGCCAGAAAGCCAGGTTTGGTTGTTTTCTTTTGAATCAGGTTCTCACATTTCAGAACACAAAGGACTGGGAGGGCCGCATCCTCACCTGGTGTAAATCACTGCATCACCTCGCAAAGGACCTTAGCCAGCTTACACCACAGGAAGGGCTGGCCCACAGCAAATAAGCCCACCAGTATCTGGTCTGAACTGGTGGCAAGCTGCTGACTGATGTGTCACTGGAGCAGCAGGGTTTCTGAAGTCAGACACAAATATATCATATATATCATCAAGAGCCTTGGAGCCTGGATGATGTATTAAAGTAATAACATCCGAGAACACAGTAACTTTAATGATGGCAGACATGTGAAATGAAAAAAATACCTATGGCGCTAAGTCAGGGAAAGCCCAGGAAAATCTGGAGCAACACCTTTCATATTTCTCAATCACACACAAGTTGGTGAAGTGACTGGAAAAAAATGGGAAGAGAATTCACCTGCAGCCCTTAGTGGGAGGGGAAGAAGAAGAAGGCAATGTGCATTGCAGTGAGCAGCACTCTTTGCTTGCCCCCGGGCTGTGCCATGGGGACCTGGGACATGTGCGGGTTTTACTAAAAGAAGAGGCATCTCTGAACCTCCTTACTTTCCTCCTCACACAGCCAAAGCCAGACAAACAGGTTTGCCCATCTTCAGCCCAGACAGCTACAGGCTGTGGTGTCAAGCAGTTTAATTCTTCCCTTCACACTCTCTCATCCCTGTCCCGTTTAAATCCTACAGCTGTTGATGCACCTCTAAAAGAAGTGTCAAGACTCCCATGGAAAGGAGAGGGCACAGCTTTCTGGCTGTGGATCACCTCCTGTTACCTTCCATCTCTACTTCCTTAGAAAATGAAAATTCAATGTCACTCTGCGTCCATCCCAGTGAAGCACAGATGTAACCAGGGAGAAGGACACGCACCGTTTAGCTGTTGAAAAGATGGACATGGAGTCAAACAGGAACGGCCCTGAGCAGCACCACGCCATCCATCATGCCCCCCCCTCCTCTCCCTCCTCCAGCCCTCCTGTTTCAGTCTCCTCCAGTTGTCAGGAAACCCCGCACCAGTAACAAGCAGTACTTAAACTGTCTCAGCAAGTAAAGCCCAACTACTCAAGATTTCAGTATATTTATGCAATCCAGTCTGGCTCCGGGCCCACGCGAGCTTTATTTATCTAATGTCTGTGCTGTAGGCGATGAATTCATAGAGAAGGTATTATTAGAAGACAACACGCATAAAGGGAAAGAAAAAAGTAAGTGAGAAGTCCAGCAGAGAGAAGCTTTGCTGGGGTCCCAGCTCTCCTGGGAGGTGGGGAGTGGAGCGGCAGAGATGGGAGAAGTGCAGGTAACCCTGAGCTGGAAGGGTCCTTGGGCAGGGTCCCCATCACAGCGAGGGCTTCGTGGCTCCTGGGAACCCTTCCCAGCACAGCAGGAGGCGTGCTGAGGATGAGGAGGAGAAACCCTCTTCAAGGTCTCAGAAAAAGGGGACAAGGCAGCTGATGGGAAGGATGGACCCTGCTCACTAGGATGCACCACGGCCGTCGCGGGGCTGGGTGCTGAGCTGACACCCGTTCACAACACAACGTTTTTCACCTTCTGTTCTAGTTACCAGTGAGAGGACAAGGGGCAATGGGCACAAGTTGGAACATAAAGGGTTCCACTTGAATATGAGGAAGAACTTTTTCACGGTGAGGGTGGCAGAGCCCTGGAACAGGCTGCCCAGGGAGGGTGTGGAGTCCCCTTCCTTGGAGATTTTCAAGACCCGCCTGGATGCTCCTGAGTAACATGCTCTGACAAGCTCTGGGTGGTCCTGCTTTGGCAGGGGAGTTGGACTAGATGATCTCTATGGTCCCTTCCAACTCTAAAAATTCAGTGAAATTCAGTGAAATTCAGTGAAAGCTTTTGAGGACAGGGAATCCCTCTAACGAAACACCCCAGGCACAGCCATCCTGGACGTACAAACACCCTTTTCTTTGTGCTGCTCTGCACAAAGTACAACCATGTCCAATAAAACACTGTCCTAAGCTGAAACTTCTGTTACCATACTCATAAAAGACGGCAGTATATTCCGCTAATTGCCTCAACTCAATTAATTATGCAAGAAAACATGTAAAATGAAAATTAATACCATTAAACCAGTCCATGGAAATTATCCTAGAACCTTAAATCAGCATTTCCGCAACAATTAGAAGTTCCTCTAGGACCCTTTTAATGTGGGAAGGAGCCTTGAGTCACTGTTTCAGGTCACGTTGTCAGAAAAAGCTGCTTCCTAGAAAGAAAACCACCTACAGAGACTTGATAGTTCAATGAAAGCATTTAAGCTTCCACCCGACATGCACCTAGAAGGGAAATACTCACAAGCCTCCACAAGGATGGCAGTGTTAAAACTGCCTGCACGTGGGGCTGTGTAGACTCTTTGAAATAAAGGAGATAATAGATCGGAGAGAGAGTGTGATCACAATAATTAAGGATGGAAAAGTCAAATCATAATAAAACTTCACATTCTGTTCTCCCTTGGTTATTCACTGTGGGCTGACACCCTTTGGATTCAGGCTGTTCCAAGGCTCAAAATCACATCAAAGCTCATGCTTTAACCCCTACAATCTCACACGGCTACAAATCTGAACAGAGATGGTATTTTCCTACCTCTAATTTTGATATTTAAATGGGGGAAGGGGCTGTTTGGTTTTGTTTATGGAGAAGTTTAATTCCTGAATTCTTTACATGATTCTCAAGCAAAATAAGAAAAGCTCCAGCTAGAGCAAGGGGTAAAATTCTGCCTATACACATTCCTGAGTAGACATTATCTGATCAAAGCTATTTGCCACTGAGCACAAACTGCCAAAGAAAACTCCTTTTGTTACTCAGTTATAGTGTCTTCAGACTATAAACCAGCTAGTTCTCACACAAATCTAGCTGGTTCGATTGAAAACAAGTTAGATCTAAACTTGTTCTGCTTTAGGAGCAAAATGTTTGCTCCTATGGATTACTGCAGAAAGAGAATTTGAGTCATGCATTTATACCTTACTCTGCTTATTATTTTTTTTTCCTCTTTTCTTTCTGTAAGCTCTAGACAGGGGGAAAAGTGCAACGTAAGGAACTTGCATTGCTGGGGCCTTAGTAATATCCGTCAGTAAACCTGTAATTAGATAGGGAGTAGTATTAATCTTGTGCATTGCCTGAGGGACATTGCCAACCTCCAGCAAAACCTCTATTGATGAGGAAGGATTCCAAGCATGCCTGTATGAAAAATGAAAGAGATGAAATATTTACTTACTTTACCCTTCACTCAACCACTCATTCTCAACCAAGAAATACTCTAGACCCCAACAGACTGAATCTTCTTCTAACATCAACGCCTTAACACAAAAGGCAACGCGTGCGAAGCCTTTTGGTTCTTCCTCAAATGCCTGTTATAACAGGTATTTCAAAGAAACCTCAGAGTGTGATATTTTCAGATGTACAGCTTTTTAATTTCAAATGTGTTAATGGAATGAGAACAGTTAATGCAAACAAAGATATTGGTCAGCTGTGATAATGGAAGTCACAGCCTTCTCATCCTAGTACATGATTCATGACTCATATCTCATTAATCTGGCATCAAAGACATGATTTATAGATGTTCTTTTTCTGTACGCTCCACCCTTGTTTCCTGGATGAGAGGGAATAAACTATTTTATATAGAGGTAGGAATTTTTTTCAAATGAGTCTGTATGGTGAAAGATTACTCCAGCCTGTTAGAGACAGCTGAAACACCCCCCAAAAAGGAGTCTTCTTATTGAAAAGGCATTTAATAAAAATAAGTGCCATTGTTTCTGTTACACCTAATTGCCAACTTCATCACTTCCTATGACTGTTTTCCTTTTTTTTTCTTGCTTTGTTTCGCAATCATCTACCTTATTAGAATTATTCAATTGCTGAAAATAGGAAAAAGAGGCCAGTGGATGGAAATTGCCCACAATCCTAGTTCACTACTTTCAACAGCAAACAGTTGTGAAATATTTTACAAATGTGGAGAGTAGAATAGAAACAACTTTGCTTTTTTTTTTTTCCCTTTGAGGCTTGCTGTTCTATTTCTCAGCCAACTGCAAGTAGCCTTGAGAAAAGCATACCCTGACAACTACTATTTCCCTGGTTATCTCTTTTTAGAGTGAAGTAAAATCCTAGATTTTGACTTGAACGGAACGAGAGCTTTACCCCACAGGTGTCAATTAACACAACTCAGTCTCAGTAATTATGAAATGTGACGAGTCTGACAGCACGAGCTACTAAAGGCAACAGGGCACCAGCGCCAGGGTCTCGCATGTCCCTGCTTAATCCAGGGAAGAATTTAAGTATACACTTAACTTTAAACTAGTGAGTAGTTCATTGATAGAAATGTGACCGAACAAGATAATTAGCATTAATTATGCACCTAAGTGCTTTGCATATCAAGGGCAAGCTGTTTTGCAGCTGGAAGGTTTGAGACCGCAAGCTCGGAGCCACCCGTGCCTTTCAAAACTCCTTCCTTGCATGTGGCCAACACCACTGACAGGGGATTGTTCAGCCACATTAATATTATTCATTACTAATTTTCAAACACTAACAAGTGTGAATGCCATATCTGTTAGGACTCAGAGGAGAAATCCAACCTGCCTACTACATTTTCCCTGAGGGAATCCCACCCACTATGTCACAACCATCATTTTCAGTATTTAAATTCTCATTTAAAAGAAAAAAAAAGGAGGGGGGGTAGGGGGGGCTGCCACAGAAATGAATGGAGCCCAATGTGTCCCCACGTGTATCCACAGACCCACTGGGAAGGGAGCTCTACGGCTGAAGCACGTCTATGATTTCAGCACAGGATTTCATGAAAGGTGAATCAAAACCAGCCAATCTAATAGTCTGCGACAAATATTTTTCCTCTAAGGAAACGGCAGGTCCTGAAATCTTCCCATTGCAGCAGGAACTCACGGAAGCTCATTAAAGCAGTTCTCAGGAGAGTGGCCGGATTAGTTAAGCCAATAAATGCAAACTACACTTGCCAGTCACTTTGCCAACACTATTCCATTTTTAATCTCAGGCTTTACACTTTGGTGGCCAATGTCCTTTAACAGAAGCATTTCACTGCCACACTATTGACATAAACTGCTCTTCCCACCACGACCGAGCAGACTGGGAACAGGTCTATGGTACAATTACATGATTTTATTTCCTGCTGAGCCTGTGGGAAAAATCTCTGCTCTAAGAGGATGCAGAGCCAACCAGGAAATATCTGAGTACTTCCAAGAACAGGTACAGCAGAAAGTGGGATTTCCTACCCATTTCTCACCACTGCAAATACATCCCTCAGTTATAGTCCAGCAGGATTTACTGAAGCTGGGAGAGTAAACAAACTTGTGGGGGTCTGTAAATGTTCCAGGGGATTTTCCCTGCAAGAAGAGGGTTAGCTGATGTGTCCCTGCTAAATTCTGCATATAAAGCTTTATTAGCAATACAGCCAGACAGATCATTAGAATCAAACATTTGTGCTCAAAAAGTTCAGTCTCAATAAATATCATTCAAAATGCCTTTGGGCCCTTTAAAATTCTATATGCTCTTCTACTATTAATGGGCTGCAGCTCCCCAGAGGCAGTGTAATAAGAACTAAAAATTCACCTTGCTACTTCAAGCCTTTGACGACCAACTTCGCTGTCCCAGAAGGTTATTTGGGGAATCTCATATGAAACTCATTCTTGCACAGCTTAGGGATGGAGGAATGGAAGACACTGCTTTGAATAATAACAATAATAAGTATGCACTGATATGGGAGTGCATTTTCAAACAGTATTTAACCCTTTCCATGCTTCTGTGAAGCTCTACAGATAAGAGATGAGTCACTACTGAAGAGATGCCAAATCTCCGGGTGAGCAGCAGTTCTTTGGCAGTGTACAACAATAAATATGGATTTTCAGGTTGGGATGTGAGGAAGGGTTCCTACCGCTGCTTGGAACAGCAGAAGAAAAGAGCACAACTCTGTGCACTGACATCTGGTGAGGGCAGAGTTAGATTTAATACCTCTAATGACTGCAAGTACTCCTGGCATCATGATGCTCCCCTCCACTTCTGAAAGGCAGAACCATTCTCTGCTGTCCTTATGTACGTGTATCACCCTGTACCATTAGCCCAGGAGAGCCTGGAGCAGGAGAGTGGGTACTGGTAGCTCCCCAAAGGGAGTGCAGCTCCCTCAGAGTTGCCAACCTCTTTCCACAGAGGTGTTGACCAAAAGGGCAGTCCCGTGGCCCAACTCCACAGAGCTCCAACCATCTGGAAAGCACACGGTGAGGCAAATACAAGTAACTCATCAGTTCTGGGATTTCAGCAAGCACATCCCTGATAAGCAAAACTAACAAAGGCTCATTTTGCACTTGTCTGACTCCCAATCTTTCTCCGCCCCCTTTTCCCCATGTGAATCTCTGATGTTTAACAAAAAGTGAGCTGCTTGGCCTCCTCCCTCGGCGTGGTGCTAACAGAGGCTCTCCCATTCATTCCCCTGCCACCTGCTTTCCCCAGACTAGTAGGAACATATCCCTCCTTGAGATCTTCACCCTTTCGCTAAATTTGGTTGAAATTGGCCGGCGAATTCAAAAGCTATTAGACACACACATACACCCCCAGAGGCAATGTGATCATACAAGACTCATTTCCTTAGGATATTAGGCAAAAATGCCTAGTTGAAAGCTTTTTGATGTTTGGTGCACCTTTCTCCATTTCCTGGTTCTGCGTGAAATGCTAGGGAGAACCAAAGACATCACAAGTAAAAGCCCATCCCCAGAAGACTGTTATTAGCCTGGTTTCTAGAGCAACTCTTGGATGTATATCAAAACAGAACCTCCTCCCCCTCTGGGGTTTGCTCACCCTACGTAGATCTGTGGGTGGCATCTCTTGATGATCACCCTCCGCAGGTCCTGCTAGCAACGCTGCCGACGCGGGGCTGCGTATTTTTAGCTCACTGTTGAAGTTAGAATATTAATGCCATCGCTCATATCACTCTCATTGACTCCTGGTCATTAGGAGGAACATTCCACTGGTTTAGCAATAATGTTACATTAAGATTTTTGCTCCAGATAGACAAATCAATTTAGAAACAGCCACTCTCAGCCTTTGATATATCAGGGGCTTTAACTAATTCAGGCAGTTCTAAGTTATTAAGAGGAAATGATGGAAACTAAAACCATCTTTCTGAAGATTTGGCATCATTCGTATAAATACTAGCAGGACTCCATCACTCTGGTCACTCTGTTGTTGACAGCAGGTGAGATACAGCCACGGTGGCACTAGCACATCAGGCAAGATGGAAAGAGAAAGGAAAACCAAACAGTCTAATAAGCCAGATGGGATTTATACTGGTAATAAGTATGACGTGATCAGAAGTGCTGCTGCTGGTCCAGTGTGACTCATTTTGGAGTTATCATCCATACTAGAAGGGGCTGCATGAGAATTGTTATGGGGAGGTTATTTCAGACAACTTCCATTTGTGGTCAAGCTCTTGGGCAGACGGACTTTGGTGAAGGCTTTGATTCCTGCTGTCAGGCATGTTTTCAGAAATTTAGCTCTAAGGTAGCAAAACTCTATGCTTGTTCCTAGCAGAATTATTTTAAGCCCTTAACCCCAGAGTCATGAACCAAACACTGATCCAAAAGCCATATCCTCAGCTCATTTCACATTCAAATCCCTCCTTCTGGGAGATGCTGCACTGTCTCAGTTCTCATTCGTCTCAATGGGAGTTGAGGCTGCTTTGCAGAATACAGGATCAGACCTGTACAGTCAAAAACTGCCACGGTACCTGAAGAACCAGCTTTAAAATGAGGCACACAGAGCCTGGGTCTGAGCTGAATCCATAGAGAGAGGCAGCAGATCCACGCTCCAGTTAATTATATTAAATCATACCTTCTGGTAGATACGCAGATCGCTTTCTCTACCACTGCTGCCACCTCTGTGCCAATTATGCTAACTATTGGTTTCTTTTCAAAGGCGGAAGCAAAAAAATAACATTCAGTTGAAACTGCAGGAAGAAACTGAAGTGGGCAGAGGGTAATTATCTGAGTTGGGATCCAACCGAGGGACTGGGGTGAAGAACCCCTACTCTGGCTGTGGAGGATCACAGCAGAGCGGGTCTCGAGCTCTGTGTGTTGTCTGAGAAGGCAGCACCTCTTTCAGCACAGTATTTTCAGAACAGTCTTTGTTTTCCCATTCTCTGTCTTCCTGAAGAGACAGAATTGTGTTCTTCAGATAACCACACCGCAAATGGAGAACTATTAAACCACAAAGATCTATTTTAAATTAACATTAGTGATCTAGCTTAAACCCACGAAACCAAGGAAATGCTCCAAAGCTGCTCTCCCCACCATAACTCAGTGCACGTTGCATGTGAGATAAGAATGCTGCACTTTTTATTTAGTAAATTTAAAAACCACCTCTTGGGCGACCTCTCAGTATCTCTTGCAGCTGCAGCACAGACAGCCGAGGTGGGTGGATGCAACCACAAACCTGAAATTTCCCAGCTTTCATTTTTAATTCAGTTCCTTAAAGTTCTTGGAGGGAAGGGATGGGCTTTGGGGTTGGGTTTTGGTTTGGTTTTTTTTTTTTTTTTTTTTTTGTTTGGATAGTCATTTTGAACCAAGAGAGAAGCGTGGGGAGGTGACATGATGTAAGGACTTGCAAGTGCGTGGCAAAGCCCAAAAAAGAAGTGAAACTTTAGAATCACTTAGTGTTGCAGCGTGAAAAAATATCTGTTTTGATAAACATCAGGCAGGAATAAGTCTTGCTTTATAATAAGCAATTAACTTTGTGGTTTGGTTTTGGTTTTGTTTTTTTTTTTTTTTTTTTTTGGTTTCTCTGCCAATTTAAACTTCTTTTTATTATGCTCTGTGCTATGTTTAGGCCTCTCTCCAAAGACTGTCTCCCAAAAATTAAGAGACAATTTTATTACTACACAGAGGAACTTCAAAAAGGGATCTGATAGTGGGGGACTTTTCAACCTTGCTTAATGAGATCTAATGACTGGAACTTGCAACTAGACATATTCGACCTTAAATTAAGATGTAATCTTCTAGCTGTGAGGGTAATGACATACTGGAACAATTTCTCATGAAAGGTAGCCTCACTATTGCTCAGAAATGTTATACTGAAATCAGATATCATTCCAGAAAACAGTATCTAATTTGGGTCTGGGTGAAGGTCTAGGGGCTGGAAGCAGACAGAAGGGAAAGGGGATGAGATCAAGCTGGATGTTTATCTGGGGTTTAGGGCTGGGAAAGTCGGTATCACCCCATGTATCGCTGTCCTTCCCTGGCCCCGAGGAGAAGACGACTGCCCACGTTGCTCTCAGTTCTCTGCAACCCCATCCCCTGCTTTGGCAAGAGGCAGAAAGCAGCATTTCCACTGATGGGAAGTTCAGGGAGAGGGGAGTCCTGAGTCCTTCTGGGAATGTCTAACCTGAGTGCCCCTTATTGCCTGGCTGTAGCCAAAAGCTCTTTAGACTCCCAAAGGCAGAAGTGCTTTAGTGTCTCTCCTTTAGCTGTCCTGGCAATCAATGCATCTGCTTTGCGTGTGCAGGGAGGGACCTCCATGGGTATTCCTGGTGAAATTGGTTTGCCTTAGAAGCATCAGAGCTCAGAACTGAAATGGAAAACAGGGCTGGACCTGCGTTTTTAATGGAAAACTCCAGTGTGCAGCCCAAGCAGCTCGGCTGAGTGAGCATGCAGCCAGACGTACAGCCATTGCACAGAAGTATTTCTTCTCCACGATGGATAAAATCCTTTGTTCATCTCCAGGAAACACCCTGCAGATCTGTCATTCGCCTAACGCACGGTGCAGGGCTTGCCCAATTTCACACAGTGCTTGCAGGGACGGACACACAGAACAGTAGTCTGTGGTGGAAGCTGTCACATCAGAGAGAGCTGCAAGAGCAAGCAGGGAGCCACCACCGTCTCCATCACTTTGTTTCTCATCTCAGTCTTTCAGTGCTGCATCCAAAACAAGACATTGTTTTTGGCAAATGCCTTTCTAGAACTCCCCATTCTCCATCCCTGGGCCTGAAGGCTAAGTTTGCTTTGGACAAAATAAGAGCAGAATTTAAGAGCAGAATAAACCCCTCAGAAGCAGTTTTACCACAAGCATAGCTTGAAGCCATCTCCACTGCTAGAGAAATTAAGTATTTGTGGTTTATTTTTAAAATATTTTCCATTGGAAGGTCACAAATAGTCGAGTTTTCTCCAGATATTTCCATCTTTCCTCCCTTTGCTCTGTTCTGTGTCTCATTTGCTTAGAAGCAGCAGCAGCTTGGTTAAGGGCAAATCCGTGCTCTGAAAGGGAATATTGGTGAGAGCTGGGGGCCCCCACCAGACTATTTCTTCATTTATCTGACCATGATTTCCTGTGGAAGGAAGAGACCGAAAAGCTTCTCGAGGTCACAAAGATCATAAGAAGCCTGGACTCTCCCACGCACGCATGTCTGGTCCTCAAGGGAAGCAATTATCAGCCCTTCTCATCAGGGAGGGCACAGAGTGAGTGACACATCCCACCCCTTCCCCGTGCTGAGATGCACACCCTGATCCCTACGTGCCCCACAAGCCCCATCCCTTCCTGCAGCACCGTATTTGCTTCACATGGGTAGAAGAAAAATGTGCATTTCCTGCACGTAGAGTTAGGAGCATCCAACAAACACGGTTGCCATCAGCAACAGCGTTCATCTAAGCACAGGGAGGTCCAGCACCCTACTGCTCAGGAATGATATGGGGGTGAGTTTCCAGTACAGCACGTGGAGGGACAAATTATCATCACAGTTAGTTAGAGACTGAGCTGACCTCCTATTTATTTCTCTGCATGAACCCAGAGGACAAGTCAGAATCACAGAATCACAGAATCTTCTAGGTTGGAAGGGACCTCAAAGATCATCTTGTCCAACCGTCAACCTAACTGACAAAAATAGTCACCCGCACAACAAACAAGGAGCATCACCATCACTAAACCATACCTCCCAGCACTACATCAACCCGGCTTTTGAACACCTCCAGGGATGGTGCCTCAACCACCTCCCTGGGCAGCCCATTCCAAGGGCTGAGAACCCTTTCAGTGAAAAAATTTTTCCTAATATCCAGCCTGAACCTCCCCTGGCGCAACTTGAGGCCATTTCCTCTTGTCCTGTCGCCTGTGACTTGAGAAAAGAGACCTGGCCACTGAAAAAAGAGTCCTGGCCACTGAAATGGGAATCCTGCTCTTGGAAAAGCCAGGCTTGGAGGCAGGGATACCCAGAGATACTGATATAACAACACTGATTTTGAAGCAGGACCCAGCATGTTGGCTATGGGCCAGCGGGAATGCCTGGAGAAGACAATCCCCCCCTTGCTGACTTCTTGGGGTACAGGAGCACTGGCTGGTGAAAAGTCAGCAGTTACCAGGGCAAGGTGCCTGGGAGAGAAATGCTGTGCCCGACTCAAGCAGGGATGGAGCATCAGAAGAAGTCTGCTCCTCCCCTGAGTGCCTGCCGGAAGCACCGATGATGATGGATTATGTCAGGGCAAAAGCATTCATCCGACTCCATCTCCTCCCTATGCAAATGCCAACCAGACGTGGAGAAAGGTGCCGCGCAGGCTGTCAGTAACCACCTCATCTCACCCCCTGATAACCAGGAGAGGGAGTGGGGAGGAAGGGCAAAAAACCTGCTAGAGGCAGAGAACATATCGCACGCACCCCGGGGGGGATGCATGTAGCCCCCAACAGTGACCCGTCTCACTGCCACCCGAGGGGCACACACCACATGGGCACGCAGGACCAGCCATGGATTCACTAATCCACCCACTAATATGTAAATATATATATGTGTATGTTAGTGCCAGGAAGGATTCAAAATAGGAGGCGGTAAAAATGTCCCTGCTGACCAGAAACACGTTATTCTTTTTAAAAGACCCTCAGGAATCGCAGCTTTTGCATTATCTAGCGGGGAACACGCTTTCTTACTGAGGTAGTAGGTACCCCAGAGTACACCCATGCCATGTGTTGGACTCATTTTAGCAGCTCCAGAAAACAAACGCTGCATTAAACTACGTAACTGGCCCTGGCTCCCTTTAAATGATCTCTCCAGGCTGCTTTCACATCCACCCACCCTCCCCCAGACCCTGGCCTCTTGCTTTTCCCTCCTGAACGGAGACGTTGCTTCTCCCTCCCCACACCTCCAGCTGGCTACAGGACTCCCCACATCTTCTGCATACTTAAAATGCTAAATTGGATTTATTTTCTTTTTCTTTCTTTTTACCATCTGCAGCCATGCAAATGAAGTTATTTGGGTGGGAGTCCTGTCAGCAGGACTTCTGTAGGGGCAGAGCTAAACTACAAAAGGTAGGAAGGGATACAAAGGGATAAAAACCAATGGGACATTTAATCAACACTCTCAACATCTGAAAACATAATGGCATAGGGAGAGAAAAGGTACTTGGTTTTGTGCTTCAGAGGGTATTTACAGAGAAAAGAGAGCTCGATGGTTTGTTTTGTCCTAGACAGATGATGCAGCTTTTGCTCTTCTGTTTTTTAACCTAGGATTTGTCTCGTGCTCTGCCCTCCTATAAAATACGAGGAATGTCTGGGCAATTGTCAGGAGAACGATGCTGGTGATTCAGTGCAGCTGGAAAATGGGTAAGAGAGAGCTGGTGACTCCACCTGGGAAGACTGGGACCTCACTGCTCTGCCTCTTCCAGAAGTCCCTGCCCCACGGAGGAGCCACAGGACATCAGTGTGGACACCAGCTGCCCTCCCCCAAATCCCCACAATTCAGTCCAAACTGCCCATGTCTGGGGTTTGGACCCGTTCTTTCAGCCAATATGCAAAGTGAGGGAAAAAAGCATAAGATGGTGTTTTGTTTTTCCAATTTGTAACTATTAAATATATATACAACACATAAAACGCTCAGAATTCTTTGTGAAGGAAATTGCCCTTCCATGGATTTATGAAGTGTTTTAAATATGAAAGAATGCAAACCAGCAGCATAAAACCAACTAAGCACAAAAACACGGAAAAAGGGGAAAAAAAAGGTCCAGGGTGAATAATGAGAAAAGGAAACGGAGTCAGTCCTATCCATACCACAACAGCCCAGCAACAACGTCTCTGCCTTGAGATGGAGCAATTCGTCACAGCTCCTTCCACTCCCCCTTCTTACCACCTAGACCTGGAATTTCTTTTACAAACAAATATGAAGACAATCTCCAAAACATTTACATATAAGCACCATTTCTACCAAAATAACATAATCTGCTCCTATTCTGAAGGGCCTGAATTTGATTTTCTAGAAATTAGCGGGGACAAGTTAAAATAACTAGCAAGTGTAAACAGCGTGTCACAAGAAAAAAAAAAAGAAAAGAGAAGAAATGTCTGAAATATTTAACATGATCAGATCATTCCTGCGAAATTTTTCAATCCTGGAGCTGCTCAAACCAGTTCAGGTTGAGATGGCACTGAGGTCTCAGAGGTGACACCTTTATATCTGCAGGTGGAGGAGGAGCCTTGCTAGTGGCATTTTGCTGAGCCAGCTCCGCTGATTCCCATTATGTTGGGAGGTGAGAAGCCCTTAATTACCACCACTTCTCACTTTCCTGGCTGTTTTCACTGCTTTGTTGGATGTAGAAAGACTCATAAATTTTAATGAAGAAAAAAAAAAAAAGAAGTAGGAAAGCGAGGAATGGTCAGGGAGGATTCACAAATCACAGAAAGCCCCCAGCATATGAGGGCATGTCATCCTTTTTCCAACTGCCTGCAACCCAGTTTAGAGCTTCTGATATTGTGAGAAAGGAAAGGGCCAGTTCAGGATCCTTCCTTTAAGGAAGAAAAAAGAAGAGCTGGAAGCAGGCAGGAATGTCTTCCAGTAACACATGCCTTTAGAAGGATCCGATAAATCTTGGCCTGGATTTATTTGAAAAGGAAAATTCACATAAAGACACTCCCTTGATCAACATAGCTTGAGTGGCTTATCTTTAAATCAAACCCAAAAGCTCCAAGGCACACATCTTTGAAATCTGAGCTTTAATAGCATTAAGAGACTCAGAGACCACCAGTTTCAAGACTCAGATCCTGAAAAGCAGGACTTGAACCAAACTGGTTGATTGTATCCAGAAGAGCATTTTTGTTTTCAGCTTGGGGGAGGCTGGAGAGCAAAGGGTCAAGCAGGACTGAGATTTATTTACTGGCACTGAAAAGTAAACATCAGGCATTATACTGATAACAACCTGGCCCTGACAAAGGCCATTGGCAAGGCACATTCTTGAGGAGGAAGAGTTTTGGTTGCTATATTTCTGCTTTGCTAAGGGGATAGACAGTAAAGCAATTACATTCTTGAGAAGCACAGACAAGGCTGGGAGAGAGCTGCCCTGCGTTTAAAGCGGCGGTAGGTGCTGGCAGGGCAGGGGAGGTGGAAGGGTGGGTAGGGGCTGCAGCCCAGCAGAGGTGGGATCTGGGCTCAGCTCTTTTCCAGCCCCTCTTTATTCCCCCATTTGATATAAAGAGGATAACAACTCCACTCTCCAAAACCCAGTAGAGAAAGCGAATGACTCATTAGAGAGCTCAGTCAGCCTTGCCACAGAGCTTCATTGTGAGAGTTTTCTCCTCATCTGCATTCACACAGTTATGCTCTTTCGTACTATCCATCCCCCCCATCCATCCCTCCATCCACCCATCCCTCCATCCATCCATCCCTCCATCCATCAATCCCTCCATCCAGCCCTCCATCCATCCCTCCATCCATCCCTCCATCCATCCAGCCCTCCAGCCAGCCAGCCAGCCCACTGGCACAAGTGAGAAAGAAGCTTACTCCAGAAAGGTATTTCAAGGAAAATCCTTTCTGGGTAGGCTGAGAGCAAAGAACTAGGAAGAACTCTGCCAGGAAAAGAAAATACAATCGAAAATCCTTACGCTGGGAGGCTTGGAAAGAGCCCCCCCTCTTTTACAGCAGGATGGGAAGGAGAGCCCCAGGGTTAAAGAGGCCACATGGAGCCCTGAGCAGCTTGGAGGTGCTCTCCTTCTGCTGACATTGCTATTCAGGATTCAAAATGTTTTCCTAGCACAGTAACTGTTTATGAGAATTGGGTGGGAAGGACTCCTGAGGTAGGCAGGCTGCTTCTGTAGCATCTTTACACCCTGAATTTTATTTTTCCACTATATTTAATTTTTAATATTTCTGAAGCGCATTTAACACTTCTTAGAGGACATGTAAGTTAAAGAATACATAATACTTATTAAAGGACAGTCTCCTGTTACTAAGTGTAGCAAAATTCCAAAGATTCAGTAGCTTTCTGAATACCCTTGCTCAGACACAAACATTCAGGAGACCATGGATCTCACTGTCAAACAGGAGCATTAGGAGGATACCAAATCACTGCACTGAGGCTGCCAGGAAGGATCCCAGCTGCAGGAAGCCCTCCTGCCTCAAAACTGAATTTCTTGTTATAATCCACGTGCTTTTCTCAGGTGCAGACACAAATGGCCGGGGGGTAGGGACCTGCAGCCTCAGACCCCATAAACAAGGGCACAACCACATGCAGAAGACTGAAAAATTACTATTTTCTGACGCGTGCAGCTGTTGGGAAATTTCTTATATTCTCATCTCAGCCTGCTTTCCTTTACTTGTGGATGTAATTGTTTACATTAGGACAACTTCTGATCAAAAGTACTAAGACGTTTTAAATGCTTAATTCTCCTAAAACAGGGTGACGGCTCCCTGAACACCCTGGGTTGTCACAGTCTTTTTATCTGCTTCCTATTTCTGATTTTCTTCGTTTTAAGGAACCTTAATGTATAGCACGGTTTGATAAATTTACATCTCAAATTACGCTAAGAATAAGCACCATTTAATACTTTGTATATTATTTGCAGATTTTATTAACATTTGATGACAATGTGTCTTGGCTGGGAGCCCAGAATGCACAATGCACCTGTCAAAAATGAAGAGGCCTTTATGCCCATGGCTTTCCATGTGACGTCTACATTAATCATCACAATTTGCTTCTTTCTTTTTTTTTTTTTTTTTCCTTTATTTTCCTACAAAGAAACTTGAAGACTGGGTTTGGACTGAGTGCTGTTCAAGTTATTTATGGGTATCTGGATAGATGGAATCACTGGTCCATCTGAGTGGACTTTACTGTAACCTGTGAAATGGGCTGGCCAGTCTCACCAGTACCTTAATGCAGTTTTTCATCCTTTTTGGACAAAAATGGAGGAGAATTCAGCTCGACAGGGCAAAACGCCTGGGAAAAGCATAGAGTCTTTGTGACAGTCACTTCTGCATGAAGCAGCAGCTCTCCTGGCTGCTGATCTCAATGGCTGTGTTGTGTTTCATCTCAATTCCATCTGTATACACTTGGGATGGGGTGGGTCTAAGATTCAAAAGAACCAGTCATTTGGTAAAGTTCCTGCCTACAAACCGAAAGTATATCCCAATTTTCCCAGTGATAGCAATCTGGGCTACCACATAACCAGATGCAACTAAGGTTGATAGACTAGATATGGCAAAAAACATCTTGAAGAACTTTCTGCCAAAGCAGGTCTGTTCCCAAGAGCCCACTTCCCAGGTGCTGGAGTTTCTACCACTCTATGGGGCAGGAGGAGGCAACTCTGCAGGATTTTAAACCTGAAGAAAAGCCATCACCAAAGCAAAAGCACAATCACAAGTCCTAGACTGAGGAGGTGAAGTCAGGTGGAGACATGGCCAGGATCTGCAGGACTCAAAGCTCATCCTGGCCAGGGCTGCCTCGGTGTGTCCCATCTGAAAGATGGGCTGTTGTAGATGAAATACGGAAAGTAGCGGTAAGAAAAACCTGAGATATTTCAATGTTCTTTTGCCTACAGAGACCACACGGCAACATCCACCGATATGGAAACACCACAAGGCACTTTTCCCCCCCCCCGGGCTTCTCCAAAATAATAAAGACGGCGTTGACAGGTGACAGACCACGGTCTTCCACACCGACAGATGGAGGGAGAAAATAATGATGTCAATCCATGCTGCATCTCTCTCCCAGCAACAAAGGGAGCAAGAGCACTGGCATAAAAGGCCAACACAAAACAGCCAGACTCTCTCTTCAAACACACAATTGCCCTTTATGATCGTGTGTTTCGATGGTTCTTTTTGAACATTTATGATCATTTTTTTATTATTAAAAAATGCAAAACTCAGAGTTAGCCCCGTAAGCTGTCAACATAAAAGAAGCATTTCTATTTGCTTTAGTCAGCAGAGTGTAGGAATTTAATGTACTATTACTTAATGTTTCGTATTTTGATCCTAAAGAAAAAAAGCAGCATCTGAGGTTATGGAAAGCTCAACCTCAGCTTCTCTCTTTAACTTAATATTAACCTGTGCTGGTACAAATAGTTCATGCTGCTGCCACATCAGAATGCTGGATTTTTACCCTCATTTCACACGCCTGCAGATACTACCAGAAAAGGGACAGGCTCCAGCAGCAGCAAATCTCCAATCTGTCCTTCATTCACCTCCTTGTTCTCCCAGGGAGAGGATCTGAACTCACCTGTATTCCCCGAAACACTGCTGGGGGAACCGGGAAGAGCACTCCCACCTTCCCCCTCCAAATCAGTAACTACCTCAGCTTTCCCTTCTACTCTCCCTTTCTTTTAACGTTTTACTATATTTCCACAAATTCCTCAGTGATTTTTTTAATCTTTCTGGACAGTGCTGAACTACGTTTTTGCAAAAATGTTTAAGGAAACCTCAGTTCTGTTTATATATATACATAGAACAAAATGCAGTAGGCAGTGCAAAATAAACTTTCCCATAATCCTTATAAATCTGTCTAGTTTCAGAAAATTGTTCTGCGTGGGAGAATGGTGAGGTCACTCTAAAGTCCTAATTGCCAAACTCCTTTGGCAATCTTTCCCACCTTCTCCTTGTCCTCACCCCTCTGCTCCCCTTCCCCACTCCATTCTGTCATCATTCCTCTTGTTCCTTTATTCATTTTCATACTAATTTCAGTGCACCTGGAAGGAAACATGCGGGATGGCAACTTGAAATAGCAATAATGAAGACCTTAAAGAAAAGCACGTGGCAAGTCTGAGCAGTAAAGAAGCCCTGCTTGTAGCTCGGTGTGCAGTTGGTCCTGAACAGAAGACCTTTTCTCACCTATGAGCACAATGGAGTTCAGATCATGATTGCCAGGAGCAGTGGAACTACAAAACCTAAAAATATACAGCAGCTCCTTCTTAGCAGGTTTCCATTCTTAAGCTTCTTCTAGAAGCTGGAAGAGCAGCGCTCAACGCCTGCATTCAGTAAATCCCACGGCATAAATAATACTGCTGAAAGCATAACCAAGGCTCTGTTGTGCTATCAATGCTACAGAGCCAATAAACTAAAACAACACTCATGAAATCACTTAACCAAGAGGAGCTTTCCCAGTCTTGTTTCATTAGAAGAATGGCATTCAACTCTGATCCCAAAAAGCAGCAATCATGCTACAGTATTAATAAAATGAACTTCAGCAGACGCAGTTCCACAGAAAAACATGCACTGAGGTTCTCTTAAAAAAATTCCCCAGCTAGCAATGTAAGGAAAAATATGTGTAATGCCCTGATATAACTGACAAGAAAAACAGAGAAAAAGATTTATAGAGTAAATTCATTAAGCTTTCAACTCACATTCCATCGTTCTGGAGTCCAACTCAAATTACTGTATGAAAGCTCTTTCTCATGGAACTAGATGAAATTTAAGATTACTTTTAATTACAAAGGGTGTGGGAGAATGTTTTCATGGGAGACAAATACCTCTACACCTCTTACCAGTGTGGATTTAAGAGGTTCACAACAAACAGAAACTGATTTATGAGCATTGGGGCATCATTGTGTCAGGCTGCAGCATGGTCTGAGACTTTACTTTTACTGCCACGTATATATCTTTTGCAAGTTCTAATTGGAAATTAAAATGGCAGAACTTTTATGGGAGGAAAGTTTATTACTACTAATGGTTTTCAAAACTAGGCTACAGAAAAATATTAAACGTGGTGATGATGTGTTCTTTTAAATTTAAATTTAGTTGTACTTTCAATAACTTTTTACATAAATCACGGTACTGCCAAATTGTTTCTCTGGTTAATCAAATGTATCCTGTTTATTGAATAAATAGGGGTCTCAACCTTGCTTTTATTTGGGTATGAACAATTGTGTAGGAGCTATTAGCTCACACACAGGTTGCAACCCTTCTTTTTATCAAGATTGTCCCAGTTTGCCAAAAAGAAACCCTTTCTACTATTGCCTGTAACCCTGCCAAACTTCTGCTGAAGCTTTCCATGCTACGCACTGATTTCTTTTTTTCATAACCAAATGGTTCAGCAACTTCAGATGAAAAGAGTTAAACCAAAGGAATAAAAACTCCTAGCAACCTGTCACTAAAGACAGATAACACAATACATGTGCCAAGGGGTCAGCTGGGGGTTAACGGTGACATTTCTGAACACTGAAGCACTTGACTTTGCAGAAAAATAACCATCTCCTTTTTAGGTAGCTCATGTTCCTTTGTAACAAAAAATGAGCACGTGCCTAGTGCTGAGCACTCACTTGCACACATTGATACCCGGCTGTAATTGATACAAGAAGAAATCCACCAAAATGCAAACATATAACTTTTGCACTCACAAGCACAGAGCATCTCTCTTTGACATGTGGACGCTCTGCAAACAGAAGCAAGATAAAAAGAAGCCGCCAGCTGACCTTGATGAATTGATGGACAATTTAAACCTTAAGCTGGTTTTTTTTTTTGATGCCTTTTGTATCAAAATGTGTAAGGTGTAATATGTGACTGTGCTCTATTCTGGCAGTCCTCGAATGGCAGAGGGCACGCTAGGAACCGGTGGCAGCACAGGAAGGTCACTGCAGCTCTGGTGAGCAGGCAGTTTGCCATAGAATCATGGAGTTGTCTAAGTTGGAAGGGACCTTTAGGATCATCTAGTCCAACCATCAACCTAACTCTGATAAAAAAACCCACCACTAAACCATGTCACTAAGCACTATGTCAGCCCATCTTTTCAAACACTAAGCACTATGTCAACCCATCTTTTCAAATCCTCCAGAGATGGTGTCTCAACCACTTCCCCGGGCAGCCCATTCCAAGGATTGATAACCCTTTCAGTGTCAAAATTTTTCCTAATATTTAATCTGAACCTGGCTGCAACTCAGGCTTGGAGGGTTGTAAGGAGAGGGCTTGGAGGGTTATGAAAAGACCTCAAGATAAAAAATTTCATTTCAAGTATTGCTTTTTCTAATTCAACTGGCAGGAACAAAAGTACAAAGGAGAGCAAAATTCTTGGAGCATGATTTGGGCTGCCCCAACCCCAACCTGGCCATAGTTGCGAGGACTTTTCTCCATGCATTGACTGCTGTTTATCACTGGGTCTTGTAAATATAGTACCCAGACTATATCCTATAACCTTTTTGCTCTCTAACTTTTTTCTCCCATCCTGTTTTCAACTTTTACAAAGGGGTGGAGAAGAGCTATAGAAAACACCACGATGCAATTATAGGGTCATTAAATCCCGCGTAAGTCACTGCTGGCACCGTGTCCACTCCTCCACGACCGCTCGCTCTTGCCGGCTGCCCTGTGCCAGCACCTCCAGTTCCGTGGCAGAGCTGTGACCCAGCTCAGGGAACCTGTCCAGCTGAAAAATAACTGAACCGATAAAATGGTAACGTCAGCACAAGGGAGAGGAACAGGGATGAACGGCAACAGCAGGCAAGGAGGACGGATCCACCCTTTTCGGCAATACAGCAGACGTACGCCGGATTAAAGTAACCATATAAATACAATTTGAGAGTTGTTAAATCACTCCAAGCTGCTGTAATGAGTTCCTTTAGAAAGGTACACTCAGATTTGCTTTGCGGGTCCATCACGCGAGTTCCCGAGTTTCGCTGCCGTGCCTTTAAAGGCATTCAGACGGGATGAAAGACTTTGCTCCTTCAAAACATTTTGCAAAAGCTAATTATAACTTCTGTGCTGCCTTTCAAAAAAGAACTAACAAGATCACGTGCAGAGGCACAGGTTCTTCAGGTTAAGAGTCATTTTCTGTCCCTACACTATCAGGGGACTGGATCTTACTTTCAAGAAAATGCATTTGTTGTTACA
Source organism: Calidris pugnax (assembly GCF_001431845.1). Lineage (NCBI taxonomy): Eukaryota > Metazoa > Chordata > Aves > Charadriiformes > Scolopacidae > Calidris > Calidris pugnax. Next base: position 117,194 of record NW_015090969.1, on the reverse strand, counting down.
CTTCTAAAGGGAGTATCCACTTGTTTGTGGCAGGAATTTCATGCAGGAACCCAGGCTCTGCCACTCACAGGTATGGGAATCAGAAGCCATATACTTAAATGAAAGAAAGATGAATGAACATTAAGAAATCATTTATGCAAACCAAATTGTCAAATTGAACTGATGTCCAGGTGAACACATGCGAGCACAGGGAACTGTCTGTTACTGCTCTGCCGAGCTCAATTTTTCCTTGAACTGAGATGATGATGTTATTTTGATTTTAATTCATTTTCCAGACAAGGACTAGATCTCCTTCAGTATTAACTGAGGTTTAGCTCATCCTTTTTATGAAGCTGTGCTGTCTATCGAGTTACAATTTTGGATCGGTTAACAGCATCTTTCAAGTGTCAGTATCTTCATCACACTTGCAAGGAGACCATGCAAACTCACAAGCTCCAATTCCCTTATTTCCTGATATTTCTGGAGACTGGATGGAGGCAAAGACGGTTGTTAAAAGTCAAGCTCCCAGCTTGAAATACTTTTGCTTGAAAATTGTTTGCCTGCGTCACTCTTCACTTGGAAGAGCTGTTGGGAAATAATCTTTCTACTTACAAGCACCTAAATAGCAGCCAGCGTTGAGCCACCCGAACTGGAGAGAAACAACTGCTCAGGCGATGAGTGAAGGACACTCTGGTCCTTCAGCCCCAGGAAGATCAACGCTCTTGGATGCCTGAAGGGACTCGCTGAGCAGAGAGGTGCACAAATGGACATTTCACCACGTACCTGAGGGTCTGACCCACACACACTCCCTCATCAGCTTGCAGATGTGGAGAGAATGGGAAAAAGTAAGAAATGACACGAGCCCGATGGCTGCTTAGTCCCAGAGGGAAGGGAAGGGAAGGGTGGCATGTGGGTGAGGCAGGTGACACCTAAGGAGAAAGAAGCCTTGTTTGCAGTCCACAGGCTGAAGTCACCAGAACCCAGGTGTGACTTCTTGCAAGATGACATGGGAATTACAACTCTCACCTATTCAGACACTACCTAAGTTATAAATCCAAGCACTAGGCATGGAAAGAAGAAGCACACCTGGCATGGTCACCATGGCAGAGGTGAGACCATGGTTTAACCTTCCTTCACAGCCCTAACCAGGCTGGGCAGGGAAATGTCTTACGCCATATCATCAGCTCACACTGTTCACGCTGTCGCCTCCGAACTCTCCTGGTAAAACCAAGAAAATGCATCTTCCTCACATTTCTGTCTGGTTTTTGATGGTGACACCCAACCTGAGCTGCAGGACAGGTTGGGAAAGGCAACCTGAGCTGCAGGAGTTTGCACTTTGGGAAGGGCAGACTCCCACTGAGTTATCTCCATGGTCACGGCTATGGAGGTTGGTGGGGAACAGGGCTCACAGAGGAAGCTCACAGGGGTTTTTTGTTGTTCTCGCACAGCATTTGATGTCTAGAAATATTTACAATGTCTCTTGACAGCGCGCATAGGCCACCACACTGATTGACAAATTTTAAGGTAAAAGGAATCACCGTGATAATCTACTGCGACTTCCCACACATGCAAAATTAGAATTTCCTCAAGCAATTGGTAAATGAAGACCACAACCTCTAGCTCTGTAACTGCAGAGGAATTTCTGTCAAGCTAGAAGTTGAACTTTAAGCAGTGCATTTTAACAGCAGAGAATCAACCACCTATCTAAGTGAGATGTTTCAATGGTTACCTATCATCAAGGACTAAGAAATAGGAAATAAAAAGCACCATATTGCTAGACTGAATAGATTCCATTTCTAGTCTCTAGATCTTTTCTTCTTCTTCCCAGTAAACAATGTGCCTAACACCCACCAAGTCGGGTCACGCTCACACAGTCTCTCTGAGAAATTAAATAGCCTCAACCTTCTTGATTCCTCACTCAGAGATGGGCTTTCCAGAACAAAAAGTATTCTTATAGCTCATTCCTGAGCTCTCTCTTTTGTAATCACTAATCAAAAATGAAACCAATATTCCAGCATGTGTTTGTACCACATTGACGGTGAAAACCTAATTTCCATATCCCCACGGGTGTTCACACAGAAGTCGTATTGACTCCCCAGAAAAAGTGTGCAGATGGGAATTGCTGCCAAGGTTGGTCAGTCACTTGGATCTGTTTACCTAAATAAAGACCCACTACATGTGACCTGCATTATTTAACTCATCTGAGATTAAAATTCGTCACCTAGTGGGACTGTTCAATTTTCATTATTATCTTATTAACCCCTAACTTGTGCAGTTAACTCTACCAGATGCTACCAACATTTTTTCTGTATGACAAAATCAAGATACTGAATAGGAAGGGAACAGGAGCAGTGAAAAACCTGCCTTTTTGAGACATTCCCAGAAACCCTTAGTACTGGATAATGTTTCTCCGTTTTCAAGGACTTGTCTGAGAAATATCAGTTAACCGGATTTGATCATATTTAGTAATTACTACCCAGATTTTATATAATTTATGTTTCATAAACAAATTCCTAGCTTTATATGAAATCTTAGACCTCGCAGAAATCACATTTTGGAAAAACTACTTTCAACAAGCTCATGAAAAGCAGCAGCAAATTTCTTTGGCAATACCTACTTTCTTAAAAATCCTTTTGATCAACACTAATTCTGCTCCTGTCCTATAACGTTTACTGAGTATGTCACTTACAAGTTCACATGGTTTTATATTTAATTAATATCCAGCTCAATAGGGTGCTGCTGCTGAGCTCATCCTACTTCTCCTTAGTAAATGCTGACCCAACATTTGTGTTACCCCCTGAGTGCCTGGGACCCACCCGATACTTGAAGATATTTAATTGTCAGTGTTGGCTCCAGCACCTCATCAGCTAAAACTTGCAGAGATTCTGCTTGTAAGTGCTGGAGCTGGAGCTGTTGTTGTTCAGCATCTTGGGTGTAGGAATATAAACCATTTCAGTACTCCTGTAACTTCTAAAAATATCATGTAAGTTTTTTTAAATATAGAAACAGCTAATTAGGGAATTTTCTTGTCTTTTTTTGTGTTGCTGTAGCTTTTTCTACTGCCCCCATCAAGAGCTTTTAATGATTTTTTTTATTTTCCTTCATCAGCAGTCTTTATTTCATAAGTACCAATAATTTCTAGCCTTATTATCATTCCTCTATTTTCCTTTTATTTTCATTTATATATATGCAAGTGTGTGTTTTCATACGTATATTCATGCATCCTTTCCCTTTTAGGCTGGGCTGAAGGAGGGGACATTGACACAGCCCTCTTCCAGAACTGCAAAACTGTGACTTTTACAGCATCTGCTGAAGTTTTATTAAACCATTCCCAATTATCATTCACGAGACATTCCCAGAAACCCTTAGTACTGGATAATGTTTCTCCGTTTTCAAGGACTTGTCTGAGAAATATCAGTTAACCGGATTTGATCATATTTAGTAATTACTACCCAGATTTTATATAATTTATGTTTCATAAACAAATTCCTAGCTTTATATGAAATCTTAGACCTCGCAGAAATCACATTTTGGAAAAACTACTTTCAACAAGCTCATGAAAAGCAGCAGCAAATTTCTTTGGCAATACCTACTTTCTTAAAAATCCTTTTGATCAACACTAATTCTGCTCCTGTCCTATAACGTTTACTGAGTATGTCACTTACAAGTTCACATGGTTTTATATTTAATTAATATCCAGCTCAATAGGGTGCTGCTGCTGAGCTCATCCTACTTCTCCTTAGTAAATGCTGACCCAACATTTGTGTTACCCCCTGAGTGCCTGGGACCCACCCGATACTTGAAGATATTTAATTGTCAGTGTTGGCTCCAGCACCTCATCAGCTAAACCTTGCAGAGATTCTGCTTGTAAGTGCTGGAGCTGGAGCTGTTGTTGTTCAGCATCTTGGGTGTAGGAATATAAACCATTTCAGTACTCCTGTAACTTCTAAAAATATCATGTAAGTTTTTTTAAATATAGAAACAGCTAATTAGGGAATTTTCTTGTCTTTTTTTGTGTTGCTGTAGCTTTTTCTACTGCCCCCATCAAGAGCTTTTAATGATTTTTTTTATTTTCCTTCATCAGCAGTCTTTATTTCATAAGTACCAATAATTTCTAGCCTTATTATCATTCCTCTATTTTCCTTTTATTTTCATTTATATATATGCAAGTGTGTGTTTTCATACGTATATTCATGCATCCTTTCCCTTTTAGGCTGGGCTGAAGGAGGGGACATTGACACAGCCCTCTTCCAGAACTGCAAAACTGTGACTTTTACAGCATCTGCTGAAGTTTTATTAAACCATTCCCAATTATCATTCACACTGTTTGGTTTAGGTTGTTTTGGTTTTTCTTTTTTTTTTCTTTTTTTTTCTTTTCAAACCACTTTGCTCATAATTGCTTTAATCTTTGGGAAAACAGCCCTTTTAAAGAATCAAGTATATCCATTATACAATTAATGACTCCCAGTGGCCTTCCCTAGCGTGAGATGCCTTGACAGAAGGGAAGTTGAGCAGATTTATTTGCAACAGCACTTCACAAGATCTTGTTTCAATTTCTTGGCCATACGGCTTTCTGGGACAAGTAGGTCATTGCATATAAACAGACAGCACTGCCATCAAGCTTTCCTTATTTTCCTCAATTTAAAGTAGGAATATGAAAAAATTAAATGAAACACTAAATTATTATTGATGTTTTTATAATGTTTTAGCACTCCCATTACTGGCCTGTTTTCTGCGTCCTACAGATGTGATGAACAGGCAACAGCGAAAACAAATACTGGGAAAGTGAAGGGTGGAAGAAAGGAAATAGGATTATTCCCATTTTACCGAAAGAGAATTGAAGCACTGAAAGATGAAACGACTTGCTCATAGTCACACAGGGAAATTGAAGAAGAATCTGGGACTGAACTCAGATCTCCCACAACACAGTCCAGTACTTTAAACCACAAAACCATTCTTCATCCATAATGAATAGCTCCTGGCACGCACATCCCATTAACTAGCCAGGGAAAGGGACACTTTTAGTCAAGACAATATTAACACTTAGTTGCAAAATGGTCACTGCACCGTCCCCTGGACCACAGAATCCAACAAAACCTTTTGATGAGATGATTAAGCAATTCAACCGTTAACTCAAGATTGATTCCTCTTATAAAAATGGCAATGATGTAAACTCGGTACAGAGGCTGATGCTCTTATTTGCTGGAATAAACACATCCAGTTCATACGCTGATTTATTTAAAAAAAAATGGAGCTCATTTAAAATGGGGTGAAGTTTTTGGCATTCTCAAGTCAATAGTTCATGTAATGTACCATACCAGAAGATCTTCGTGTTCCTGCCAAACTTGCAGCCAGCCCAGTCTTTTATTGGTGATAGTTTAACATTACAGCCTTGTGAGAAAGCAGGCATTTCCCATGATATATGGGTAATAATTTTCTTATTGGCAAGGTCATTGGAAAATTGCAAAATATTTTGCCTAAAACAGAGGGAGTTTCATCCTACTTTTTGCAGGAATGTGCAGGGGAGGGGGGGAAAGAAAAAAAGATAGAAGGCAGTTCTGCAGTCTCCAGGAGATTTCTGTTCAAGGATAGGAAAAAAAAGACTTTTTTGTTTGAAAGTGCTAATGTGTTGCTATCAAGCTTGTAATCTATTACACCTCCTGATAGGTACCACAACTGTAACAGCCTGAACCACCCTTGCTTCAGCTTCTTGAGCTCACTGCCCACTCCAAAACTCTCAGCCCTAAGCCTGAAACTCAGCAGAGATCCTTCTAACATCCCCCCCAGCTCCCAAAGCACGACTGAGGATGGATCCTGGGCCGGGGGGGAGGGCTGCTCTACCAAAAGCAATCAGTAACGGGTGTACAGAGGTGGCTTAATGACAGGCTCTGTCCTGTGCCTGCTGCATCTCCGCTCCCCATTTGCTGCGTTAAACCATGCGACTGAGATGCCTCTAATTTAAGCCAGATGCCAAATAAGCCCCAAGAAAATGCAAAGAGCAAGGGCAAAGTCTGATGCGGAAATACTCCAGCAAAAAAGTCTTCCCAGACAGCTCAAGGAACCAGCACTTTTGTTTTCTGCCCCAGGAAGATTTGCTCAGAATGAACCTGCTGAGATTTCTCGGTAGCATTTGAGAAAAATTTGCTGCTGCTGAAGAGCAAAACTGGCAACGCCGCACCTTGGCTTTTGGCCTCTGGCCAAGCAGAAATTTGGACATTAAAGGGAAAATTTACTGCCGGGCTCTTCTTTGAAGACTTGCTCTTTGCTCAGGAATGGGGGAGAGCCCCAGCACGTGCGTGGAGGAGCCCCACGCTTTAGGGACAAGGTGAACGAGGGAGGAGGCAGGAAGCAACCCCTGAAAAGGCGCTGCACGGAGCGATGCGTTTCAGCAGTTCTGCGGGTTTACCATGGAGCTCACAATACCTTCTCTTCTCTCAAATGAGGTTTACTAGCAGAGAGAGAGAGAGGGCTGGAAAGAAAAGCAGTAAATGTGGCCACATGTCCAGGCCTGTGTGTCCTGTGTGAGATGCCTTCTCTTGCCCATTGCCCCCCCGCAGCACCCAGAGGCTGAGTGTCCCCGGGGCAGAGCCGTAGCTGTTACTCACCCCGGATCCTACCACCCCTTCCAGCCGGTCAGCGGGACTTGGATCCACCAACATGCCACCACTTGTGCTCAGTAACTGCTCACACTAAATTAGGCTTGGATTATTAAGTCTTCAAGAGTATCACCAAAACTGAATTAAGGCTATTATCCATGTTATGTCTGCCAAAGGTAACTCATCTAAGGTATGGCTATTATCTCCTTTTTCCGGTTTATAAACTCAGGGTATGTAAAAAGAAACCTGATTTTATTTGCAATATCATGAATTGGAATCCTTGAAGCTCCTAGCAGCACAAGTGACTTCAAACTCTTTCAAAGCAGGGAACAGATTTCCAATGCCAAAGTAGACATGCACATATCCAGGGTATGTAGATCCAGGGTATGTATAGATCTGGGGTGTGTATAGATCAGGGACAGGTATAGATCTGGGCAGAACATGTATAGTTCTGCCCACCTTGGAAACAAACCTCAGGTCTGAGCCAAGACCCCAGATCCTTGTCTCATGGACCAGGTGTGCAGAGGCCAGACCTGCCCCATGAGGGGAAGCAGGTGGTTCCCCAAAGTCTGAGTCTCTGGGGAGCGTCACTGTGTTTTCATTATGAAGACTCCTGAGTCCACATCCTAGTCCAAAAAATATGCAAAACTGGTAGATGACTCTTCTGTCCCCTTTGTGACAATGCAAAGTGCCCACTAGCGGACTGCCAGTGTGACAAATTCCAGTCCCTGCAGCCATATCTGCATCCCAGCACAGCCCTTTTATCCCCTGGCTGCTCAGGGACAGGTCTGTCAGAACCAGGGAGGGGAACGACATGACACACACTGGAGTGATGCTCTGTCACAGCTATCATCTGTCACGACCCCAACTCAGTAGCAGACCTTAAAGCTGCCTGGCCGCAGTTTGAAACTGCGTCTGGAATAGGGATGCTCATGGAGAGATCTTCCAGGAAAAACACATTGGACAATACTTAAAAAAAAAAATAAAAAAATACATACAGGATTCATAGCTCAGCACAAAAAGTTTGCAGCTCTAACCCAAAATGCTCAGGCAGTAAATCTTGTTGATACAGAACCGAGTCCTTGTCCCAGCTCAGCAGAATGGTGGCATTTGCTGCAGGTTTAGGACAAGTTTGTATAAATTTATCACTGGCTCCCAACTTGGTCAAGTATTTCTCCCCTTTCCTCCCAAATCTGACTCTCCGCATAAACTCAGGTAATAAACGTCATCTGTTACAAATTAAACAGCACGACTCCCACCCGAGTGCCTCAGTGCTGGCAGGACTGCAGCGCTCCGGCTCTATGGCTCGAGGCAGAAGTGTAGCTTATATATCTCCAAATATTTGCCTGAAAACGCTCTCTTTGGATCAGTTTTTTTCTGACATTAGCTTGAATAGTTTTCAAGAAACACCCACCCAGTTACTGCGCTATGCAGAGAAAGTCATGCAGACTAACATTCCAGATTACCAACTCTCCAGCAATATATTCTCCTCTCGGAGGGCGGACACTGATTTTCAGTGAGGCTGGTATCAATTGTCAGCAAAACTCCCCGTCCTTGCAGGTTCACAACAGCATCATTGAACTCAGAATCCAGATGCTCACACTCATGCAATTCCCATTAGCAGCAACGGGAACGGTGAGCCCGTGCATGCACACACGGATGCTTTTTCCCCTTCATTCCTACATTCCTACATTATTTTTTTATCTATCTCAGGCAGTCCAGTGACCCTTCCATTGTCAGAGCACTTTGCACTCCCTCCAGACACCCAAGGAAAGCAATGGAAAACTATTCCACTATCACTCAATGAAGAAAGATATCAGTCTTTCCTTTTCCTCTCAGCCCTTGCCACAAGGTCCATTTTTCAGTTCGGCCTTTCTCTCTCAAGTTGAGTTTCTCCACTTTATACTTTTAATGCAAAGATGAAGAACTGAAGCAACTGCTCGAATCTGCTACGCACAACCTTGGTTTACCCAGGAATGTATTTTGGGGGAAGCAAGAGGGGATTACTTACTCGTTCTTATCTTGAAGCTGTTACTCTCTCTTGACCATAACATATCATTTCCCTGTCATCTCATCCGCCTGCAAGTCCACGGAACACAATTCAGCTGGACAGATGCCAGTCCAATATTAATTCAGACTCCTTGTTAACTTCAGTATTTCACAAACCCTGGTGTAAGAGCTAATGAGAAATCAGAATCTGGCGCCATGGCTGGAATGAAATCAAACCATGAAGCTCCTTCCCGACCTATTATAAAAATTACAGTGTGGAAAGTGAATTTAATGGTGCAGAGTGCTTAATTGTAATATCAGTAAAGGCTTTGATCTGGGTGACTCTTGACATCATAGAATGAGGAAACTCCCTTAATGATTTGAAAAACCACACAAATGGTTGGGGAAGGAAATTTGTTTTATGCGTATATATTAAAAAATGTTATTAAGTCTCAGGGAGAATTTTATTTTGGTGGGTGGGAGGATCATTTGAAAAGGGATCTGTATCACAAAGGGAAACAGAGGTTAGCTTAAAAAAAAACAAACAAGACATGGAGGACATTTTTAGTACAATGGGATTACAATGGCCTGGTACAACTTTGCTGAGGATTAAAATACGTGCATGTTGTTAGCAAGGCCTGTGTTAAGTGTGGGATATCACTCCATTATCCCAGAAGAAGCTGTGCCTTAGATGCATTCCCTTGGCCTCAGAGCCCCTTTTACCTCTTGGATGGAGGATGAACATCTACCTCCTTACCCCACTGGCCAATGTGCAGCTGCCTCCAGTTGTGTACGAAAAAAAAAAAAAGAGACATGGCTCCATTTACTCTTTTAAGTGACAGCATGGGAATTCCCTCTGATAGAGGCTGGCCAAAAGACCCAGGCAGAGGCAGAGAGGAAGAAACTTCACACTAGGAATCAAACTTCAGCCACACTCTCATCCTCCCCAGCCAGAGGTCTAAACACTTCAGCTTAGCAGGAGGTCGTACCTTCAGCTGGCAATGAAGAATAATAGAATAATAGAAGTTCTGCCCCCCTTATACTGGATCTTTGGCGTATCTACCTTAACGTCAGACATGACATTTCATGGAGCCAGGTCTCCTGAAAGGAAGAATTTCCTGCACCTTAGGCTGCTGACAGCCGCCAGAGTTGATCTGGCAAGATTTTTTTTCATACACTGATGTGAAAAACAGAACCTCCGTTGACGCCAAAGCGCAAGAGTGTGATATGTGGCTTAGAAGAGAAAAGGAAAAAATACATCTATTGGTATAACTGTAAAAAAACATGTCAGAATGACTTGTGATTTGACTACAATCTTTCAAGGAGCTGGTGAAGGAATCAGAATTCACAGCTACCTGGTTTCTGCAGCAGTGTTCAGCCTGTTAGGCCAGGCTGGCTCAAATCAGCCTCCAAAGCCATCTGCCTAGATGGAAAAAAAATGCAGTCTAGTTTTGAAGAATCAAAATCTACAGCTTCATCTTGTAGGTATTGTCCTTGCTCAGCCTTGCAGGGAATCTCCTGAGAAACTCCACTTGGCCTGAGGTTAGGTGGAGGTTTGTGTGGATGCAGCCCCCGTGGGTACTGGGAGAGCCCCTCTGAGGCAGGGGCTCAGCAGCAGCGTTGCACGGAGGCGTCTTGGCTGGATTTCGGAGGGGGAAGAAGGGCAGGCTGTGGGTCACAGCCCTCAGTGGTTCCCCAGACCTACACTCCCTGAAGAATTAACAATGCCATGTCCACTCCGTGGGGATGCATATCCTTCTCTTACAGACCCGACTTCCATCCTACGAATTAATTTTTAGAAAATTCTCTGAACCTAACAATAGATACAAATCATGGTAACAGGAAACACTGCAGAAATTTTCACACAAAGCTCACACCAAAAGTAAGCACTGAGGTTTTTTGACTAGGAGTCAGGATGTGGCACAAGACAATTTCAAGTGAAAACTGTCCTGTCAGTTCCTGGCCCCAAATACTTTGGTCCTTAAAGAAAGCTCTAGGAGGACAGCTGGCTATGTTATCTGAGCTGAAAAATGGACACCTGTCAAGTACAAAAAGCAAAAGCAAAATTTAATTCTGTATCTGCAAAGTCACCTTACAGGCACTGAAAAAATTCCCATTACATTCAGTCTCTTTGGCACATAAAATTGGACCCATAGAACTGTAAATCAGGCTGAATATTTGGCTCTTAGAATGACGGAAAAGTCAGCAGAAAACAGATAGAAATTTCACCCCATTTATAAGCGCTTTCCAACAAACACATTTAGCTGGACTTTGCATCCTGCCACTTCAATGGCCTGGGCATCATTCTCTTTGCCTTCCTTGCCAAATGAGTGTGGCAAGTGCTGGGCTCGCTGCACTACAGGCATGGCCATCTCGGCTCTGCTTCCCACCATCTCATGGGCAGGTCTGGGGAAGTGCCCGCCTTTCTCCACGCTCCTATTTCCTTTACCGGCCTTTTTTCTTCTTTGTCTGTTTTTAGACTGGAATTTCTTTGGGGGCAGGTACCTACCAAGGCTGGGACCCCTTAGGTATGGCTGTATGCAAACAACGTAAGATAAATGCCTCTCTTGCAAAGTACATTAAGTGCAGTGAATTTACTTTTCCCCAGCGGCTGCCCACTGATACAGGAAATCTAATCCTAAATCTCATTAGGTTCTACAAACAATTCGGCCTCTTTCCCCAACAAAGTCACCATCCTGGACTGCTGAATGTTTATGTTTTATTTCTCAATTCCCTTTTTTCTCTCCATTCCCCCCGCCCTTGTGATTTTCCTTTTGGTAAATATTTCTACATTGGAGGAGTCTAGCCAAAAGAGATTTAAAAAAAGAAAGTGAGCAGGAGAGACAGAGTATCAATCATTTACCTTCAGTTCCCAAGGGAAGAGGTGGGGAGAAAGAACAGCAAGGTAAAAAGTTAAAAACGGCAGAACCACAGCAGTGTTCTTTGAAGACCATCCAAATCTATTTCTTCCAATGTTGAGGCCCTTGCAACTAGTGCCAGGACTTGGAAGGAAAAAAAAAAAAAACTAATTCACTTCCAAAAGTGAATTTTTCAGCATCAAGCCAAACTACTCAATGTTAATTTGGTTATTTGGCAAAAAATAACAATAATACTAGTACCTGAACTATTGCCATCTGCATCTAAAAGATTCCGGCCAGCCCATTTCCCAGTCCAAGAATTACAGCAGTTACCCCTGACTATTAAAAAAATAGTTTGTTATTTTAAATGTCTATCATATAACGAAGCATTGCAGCGTGTTGGGAATGTACTGACATAGTATCTTACACACAAACATGAGATGAGGTAAGAAAAAGCTATATATCAATTAGGTTGGAACTAGATGATCTTTAAGCCCCCTTCCAATCCAAATCATTTTATGATTCCAATTGTATAAACATTTCAGAGGTCAAATATTGGCTCTCATTTCCTGTCATAAACGCGCAACTTTAATTAAACATTCAGAAAAGTGCTGGTGGGATGACTTATTTTCGTTTGTTACCTATGGGATTAAAATGTTAAGCAAAGAAAGAGGGTCCTCACATGCCATGTGTGGGAATGCCTCCAACGTGCAGGAAAGGGACACACCTGCATCCCAAATAAAAGATCCTGGGGTGAGCAATGGGACAATCCCAACGAAACCCCTCCTGCCTTCTCCCTACAGAAAAGCAGCTGAGTAAGGAGCTTGCAGAGCCCATTCCAGCCAGAGCCATGGCAGGGGTGGGAGAGAGGGAGAAGGCAGCAGCCAGGGAAGGAGGGAGCACAGTGAAGTGCTGTGTTGGGCTGAGCCAGCTTTTCCTGCAGCCAGAAAGGAGCCCTGGGGAGCTGCTGGTCTGAAGAAAGAGCTTGAGGGGGGAAGGAGGGGAAAATAAGGCAGAGGTCTCTACTCGCTGCCCACAGACACTTCAGGGATTTGCTCCAACCCCAATCCCAGCATCGGGCTAGGAGACAGTGTACAGCCAGCACTCGTTATGTACCTCGGTCACGTCACTCGGTCACCTTTCCCATCTTGCAGAGAGCCAGACAGGGGACCCAGGCCCCCTGCCCAGCCGGGGTGCTCAGCTCAGCCCACCAGCGAGTTATACACAACTTCCTCTTTAAGATAAAGCAGCAAAACTCTCTCCTTCCACTCCCAGAGAATGCGTTGAGTTGCCATCAATTATATTTTGGATGACTCCTGAAAATCATGCCTTCAAATAATTGGACAGTGGTTAATTCAAAGCCTGATAAAAAACACATTGAAAGCCGAAGGAAGGGTGCTGCTGGAATGTTTATTTGTGCAGGGCTCTCCCTTTGGAGAGTCAATCCTCTATGTAAAGCTTTCAGTAATGGGCCTGGCAAGTTGGAGATTTTCCTCCTGATTTAAACACTCTGGGCCACACCATGGAGCTTTCTTCTTGGCACACAGCAGAAACTTGTCACCCCTTTGAGAGGACCAGTATCTCACCAGGCTCTTTCCCTCTAGGCCACACCATCACCATAAGATCATGATGCAGCCAGCTTGTAGCACGGGCTAGAAAACAGGGATGGGGATTGCGAAATAGATCGCAAAATCTCCTAAATTCTCTTCTTTTCTCTTCTGCAAGCCTTTCATACTCAGGAAATACTGGGGGATTAACCTATTCTCCAAAGAAGGGAAAAGCCTGCAATTAAGAGGAGCTCCCTGCGTACTTGCCCCTTATCTCAGCCCCTCCCACAGAAAGGCCAGGCAATCTCCATAAAGAATAACTTACAGAGCAGAAATCTGGAGTATATGGGCCTTGTGGACTCGCAGTGACATCGCTGTGAACCGGCAGCACCAACCAGTGCCTGGGGCCCAGACTAAAAAGCTTTGTCCAAATGACACCAAGGGTCAGGATTGATATAAACACAATGGAATTTTTACTGATTAAGGCCTTTCCTCCCCGCACTGGATATAGGATTTCCTGTACTGAAGCATGTTTGAGTATATTATTTCTATGCCAGGGAAGGGAAAACACTCTCGTTCACTGAGAAGAGAAAAACATGTCTCATGGAGTGAGGAAAAGATACAAAGCAAAGAATCCTATCTAACAGCAAAGGAAGCACACAAACTTTGGCAACTTGCGTTACTACTGACCACCCTCTTCCCCAAAGCGTAAGAAGGAGAGGAAACCCCAAACCTGTAGCCATGAGGAAGAAGAAGAGGGAGGAGAGAGTCTTAAGCATTTGCATTATTAAACCCATACTTTGGGTTCTGAAAGAGCTGGGTAATCCCATGGAATTCTTCTGCCACAAAATCATAGGAATTTAGAGGATGATGATCAGCAGGTTGATACAAACACACCGTCACCAGGGAAGTTCCCTGAAGTGGACCTTTGTGACAACAAAGGAAAGGCTGAGGGAGCTGGGGGTGATCAGCCTGGAGAAAAGGAGGCTGAAGGGAAACCTTTTCGCTCTCTACAACTCCCTGAAAGGAGGCTGTAGAGAGGTGGGGGTTGGTCTCTTCTCCCATATCACGGGCGATAGGACAAGAGGAAAGGGCCTCAAGTTGCGCCAGGGGAGGTTCAGGTTGGATATTAGGAAAAATGTTTCCACTGAAAGGGTTATTAAGCATTGGAATGGGCTGCCCAGGGAAGTAGTTGAGGCACCATCCCTGGAGGTATTCAAAAGACGGGTTGACATAGTGCTTAGTGACATGTTTTAGTGATGGGGATTTTTTATTAGAGTTAGGTTGATGGTTGGACTAGATGATCTTAAAGGCCCCTTCCAACCTAGACAATTCTATGAACTAAAGATTTGCCCACACCAGTCCACACAGTTTAAACTGAAAATGCAATGGGGAAGCAGAACTTCCAAACCACAGGCACATGGAGACATAGCAAAAATGGTCTTCATAAATGCGCAGTCCAAGCTAATGATTAAATGCTATAAATGAGTGATGAGCTCAGTCCACCACTGAACTGGGAGCACGAGAGTAACACTGGGAGTACATTGAATCTCCCAAGTAAAGTTCTGCCTAATAAAAATTCCCCTATGCAGGACACGTCCTGCCACTCATGTGATATTCTGCAAGAGGACTGAAAGAATGAAAGCAGTTTATGGTGCTAAGATGATAAAACAGATCTCCAGGACATCTTTCAGCAGCGCAAGCAAAATAGTACTGCGACTGTTAGTGATCCTGGTGAAAATAAACAAACGGACCCCAGCGATCCTCAGATTGTACTGAGAGGCACCGTGGGTGGTTTGCATAGCATTAAAGGTAACAAGGTTTCTTTTTCAAAGGAAGTTTTGCCATTTAAAAAGAAGTGAAAGAAATACGCATTACAACAAGCGGTCATTCTAGGAGATGCATGAACTCGGTACTGACTTTATGGAAAAAGGCATCAATACCTCAGCTGCTCATCAATCACAAAGATCACACCCTCTTGCTTTGTGCTATTACAGTTGAGGCAAATACAAACGCCTTCCAAAGGGGTTCCTCTACTCAAAACTTTTTCACTCCTCAGGACATTCTCCAGCAGGCAAGTCCTGAGCAGTGATACCACGCGGAGCGAGACAGACCTGCGCCAAAGTACATTTTATGAGCAATAGTGCAGAGGTTGTTTGAATACAATGTTCGCAGGGAAGGCTGCAATAAGTATGGAGACCTCCAAGAACAAAGCAATCCACAAAAAAAAAAAAAAAAAAAGACAAGAGGAAAAACAAACAAAGGGCCTGGACAGTTTTCAGAGGAAACCAAGAGTAACCCTTGGAAGGATTTGCACGATTGCAAATCCGTAGTTGTGAAGAGACCAATAAACTGATATTGTCTCAAGCCTAGGAAAAAAATTAATCAATGTAATCCTATTGTGCTAGCAGTCCATATGCAACACAAAACATTACTCCTTTATAAACACCACTAAGCTCTTGCTGAGAACCCTGGAGGAACAAAGCTCCACAATTATAGAAACTGAATTCAAAAGGGAAAGTCACAAGGAGCTAAGAGCCACCGACTAATGTTTTTGGCCTGGCCCAATACAAACCAGCTTCAGCAGATAGTTCAGCTGGTGTATGTGGAATTGATCAATTCTGAGCATCCATTCCTTTTCATTTCCTTCTGAGGTTGACTCAATGGCTGTAGTCCCTTCTCAGTCAAATCTCCAATGTAGAGACAGTACTGCCTCTCACCAGGCGGAATTACGGGTCCAGTTCCTCATCCTCTCCCACTGAAAGGGAGTCTGGATGCTACTGCCAGGGAGAACGATGCCTGTTGCTACTAAAGATAAAATGTAGTTTACACTCACGAATTTAATCTCTCAAATCCTTTCTTAATAGATGTCAGGTACAGTGTCACTCCAGTAATATGATGAAGCAGTTGATGCCCAGAAGGAGATGTTTAAATTATCAAAACAGCAAATTTAAAAGAGTTTATAAAATCCCATCTGAATACAAAAAGTTAAGCAAAACACACTGTCATGAAAACATTTCTGACTCCCATCCAAAACTGCCTACCATTTATTATGAAGCCTTTAAAATTGACAATGAGGGAATTCTTCACTGTGGTCTCGCCCTCACTTTCACCCTACAAAGTAATGCTGTATGGAGGCAGAGTAAACACTATGTGCTGCATTTTCCTAAATAAAGCAAAGGAAAAAAACAGATCAATGTCTATTCTGCTGCCAGCAGATATGGAGTCAATTAAAAAACTAAAATATACAATAACTTAACTCTTTGTACAGAGCTCCAAACATATCAATACTGTGAGCATAAAATTATTTTCCATAGAAGCATTGAAACACCCTGGGTTGAAACTACCTCTCAATTTTCAAATTTTGAAGGTGAATTTGTTGTTCCAAAACCTGAAAGATCAGCAGGCAGCCCCCAGGCAGCTCTCAGCCAGGCATTGGAAGTGTTCTCCCTGGCCAGTTCTGCCAAGAATGTTCTCCCAGTTTATCCCTTCCCAAGTTACGGGCCAGGTATGGACACCCTGAAGGTGTAGGAGATGCAAAAGAGGCTGCAGCTTCTCATCATGGCACCCACAACACCCGTACCTCCAGCTTTAGGAGCGTGGACACCAGATAGTGCTCACCCTCCTGCCAGGCAGATGCAAGTGGCCCCTGAGTTTCTGGAAGGGGAAAGAGATTACAGCTGTCTACCTGCCATGGAGTGTCTCCCCTTGACCACAGACACAAGACTGAAAATGGGTACACATAAGAAGTTTTGAACAGCCATTAACCTTTCTTTTTGTCTTGTTTTCTAGTTCCAGAGCTTCCTCAAAAACATTTACCTCATCTTTTCAGCTGGTACCAAACCAACATCCTGTGATCGACTCCTAAGCACGGAAACATTCCTAAGGTGAATCCACTTCAAAAACTCAAAGCTGGAACTGAGTAGCAGCTCTCTCATACTCTGTGTGCTGTGTGGTGCCTTCCACTATCAAAGTAATTCTGCAGACCTGGCCGGGAGAGCCAATGTTGTGTATTTTTCTCTTAGGACAGGATTCCAGATGCCACATCCCCACATGATGCTGTTACATGCTGCTGTAGCCAAGCAAAATTTTTGCTTGCGAATTTTGGCTCTTCCTTCCAACTTAGCCCTTACTTAGACAAACTCTCCTGACTTCAGTTTTTTAATTCCCATTAGCACCAGTGTTTTCCTCAGTAAAAATTTTTTTAAATGGGCAAAGTCCAGGAGTCTTTGTTAGAACAGCTGCACTGCTAATGTCTTACAGCTCTATTTTCAATATTCTTCAACAGCGTGGCACAATCTGAGAAGTTCACGTGTATAAAAAATAACCTTGACGTACTTTGCAGCATGAAGAAGGTAGCTGGAACCTATGGCAAAGGTACTAAATGCTACCATTGCTGCAGAGGCCAGGCTGGTTGTAAATGACAGCAAGGAGGGTCAACAAAGAGGTGGACCATCCCCACAGCTGCTTTCCAGTCACTTTATCTGGGCACGTGCTTCAATAGTTTGGAGGCAGAGTGGATGCTGTAGTCTCCTAATGCCTCCCAGTAAACTCACCCCAGAAACGGAGAGCGATGCTGCTAACGCAGCTGGTGTTTGCGTGCGAGGCTGTCTTCCCCTCTGTCTTCAGGTTTACTTGCTGGCTAGAAAAAAACCTCCTGCTTGTGGTGTGCTGAGGTAGCCATGGTATTTCTCCAGCCCCATAAAATAATTCCTCCAACGCTGTACAACTTGATTTTTACAGTAACTTTTGTTCACCCAGCATCTGGTAAACATTGGCCTGCGCTGCACTGGAAGCAAAGAGCAACTCGGCCGTACAAGGCCTAGAGTAGCCCAGCCACAAACGCACAAGGCATGGACTAAAGCAGCAAATACCTCCAAATCAGATGTGCCAAACTACCCCGAGCCATCACATTTCTGAGCATCACACAGCGTGAATCAGGTCTGGATAAAAGTTATTTACTGCCTTCACTCGCTGTTGAGCGAAGAGCCAGCTGGGTGGATGCGCTTGCGCACCAGATCAGGGATAAGCCCAGCCTGCGGACAGGACGCTCCTTCCTCATTCGGGTTAAGTTTGTCAGAACATTTCATCCACTTCAGAGGGTTTAAAATAAAGTCCAAAGACTCAACAGCGAAGCAGCGTGGCTGCCTGTTTCTCCCAGACGTACGCGTAGCGAGCACGTTCCTCCCATGGGGCCTACCTACGTGAGGGACGGCTGCCAGGCAAAACCAGGCCTGAAGGAAACCAGACTTCAATGCAATTTAACGGAGTAGCAGTTTTGCATTCCTTGAGAGTTAAATAACCAGTAGAAATAATCATAAATCGATCAAGCTGTAGCTTTCTTTTTTCTTTTTATGCCCATATATACAGCCACGCATATCCATATGTATATATACATGTATGTATATAAAGCTTTATGCTCCCCTTGCAGTGTTGCTCACAGAGTGACAAGGGAACAGGAGGACATTATTTCCAACTATTATTTGACTACTTTCAACACTTGGGTTGCGATCTTCCAAGCAAGGGTCTGCTTCTAGTTGAATTGTTTACAGTAATTTAAACCCAAATTGTCACTGAAAAGGAGTGTAGGAAAAAGAATCGATTTGTCTTTGTGTCAGAATGGTCACAACATTTCCTCTGAGAGGGCTTTGCACCCCCAGTGCTTCATCACAGGAACCTGATATTTGCCTGGGGATGAGATCGGCAGGTTTTTGTGGCAGGCGCACACTTTCTCCTAGTCTTAAATAAATCTGCTCAAATTTAGTCAACAAAGCACACGTATCTACATGGCAGAGACAGCGAGATTTTCATAAAATCTCTGATGACTCCTTTCTGCCAGACCACGCTCCATTTCCCAGTAGCTTTCACAGGTTGGAGCAGCAAATGTACCTGGCTCTTCCAGTCCGAGGCTGGAGGCCACAGACAGAAGTCACCAGCCAGCCTGGACTGCAGTCAGTCAAAAGTGCGGGTCAAAAGGAGGAACCCACCTGATACAGATGCATGTAGAAACTGTGAAAAGGGTATTTATTAAGGTTGCAAAGTCAAAAACAAGGAAATGACAGAAATAAGGTTGCCTTTGCCTGCTCAACCTCTGTTTGACCTCTCTTGGTGTGGACATTATGAGACGGTCTAATTACAGGATAACGTGCTGTTTTTCCATAGGACCTGCTCATAGGATGGTCTGGCTCTAGAAGCTGAGGCAAACTGTTGTCCACAGAAGCCTTTTTGTTGAAGAAGTGGTAAAATGCACAGTGAACAAAGCAACAAGTTTCATGAAGACAGAGGCTGGTCTTAGCCTTGAAGAGATGGCTGGTCTAGAGTCTATCAAGCACATGCCATAGAGTGTATTAAAGTGTCTAATGATACAAATTCCCAAAATACAGATTTTTGCTGTTTCAGCTTAGGTATCCCTATGAACTTATTTTATTTTTTAAATACATTTATTTTACAAAACAATCCTGAGCTAACAACTTGCACCTTTAAATGACAGTAAAAACACACGCCTTTTGACTGGAGACATTGGGGGAAAAGAAAAGTCATCTTAGTGAAGCATTCAGATAAAAATCTGATGAAAATCACAAAAGCACATGGCAAATTAATCATTCTATCTCCAGATTAGGGCTTCCACAACACGCTGCAAGTACAACCTTAGCTATATGGAGAATAAGGAGGAAAGTTTTTCAGCTGCGAAGGCTAAGGCTTTCAAAGCCTCTCCCTTGGGCCCAGATACCCAACTGCCCTCTGCAAATATGAGCATCCTAATCTTGCAGAAAAATACACATGCCTATTTAAATGAGCAGTTCTCTTACATGTTAAACTGAGCCATCCCCTTTCCCTCTCCGCTACCCTTCCCACTGCTTCCAGGGCCCCCTGTGCTCCCTGCTTTGCCCCAGCGATTAAGGCTTCCTCTTACACGCGTAGCCTGGAGGGTTTTAGAAGGTGTAAATCTTGGTTTGGAGGTTTGTTTGTTTACTTGTTTTTAAATGGGAAACTGCCAAAGTTCAGGAACTGCTTTCTAATTTTAACATTTTATTTTCAACCGGGGGAAAAGCAAATCCCTGCGATACAAGTAATTGCCATTCAATCTATACACGGGGTTAGATTTCCCAGTCGGTTTCTCATCTTCCAGGGCTGAAAGGAAAGATTTCCTTTGGGACCGGCAAACGATCCCTCCATTATGTGAATGCAGTGCGTGCACATTCGTAGTATTACAAGCCTGAGTTTACTTGAATGACTTTGGCATGGCTATCATGAATCTATATTAAGCTATTCCCCAATATTTATTGTCAACAGCACTGAGATTAGAAGATGCCTGCCTCCTGTTTCAAAACTTAATGGCCCATTGACCGCACTTCCTCCGAAGCACAAACTCTATGTCCCACGACACTAAATCTGTGCCATGCTAATGAAAAGCCCTCTTTATTTCAGGCCAGTATCCAGAATGGAAATGATTTAGGTCACAGTCGCTGCGTATTTTAACTCACTAACTCACTATTTCTTTAGTAATTAGAGATGAGGTCCATGGCAATGCCAAGTAATATGCTGACCTAAACATGCCTATCTATTCTGGATACTCTCCTGGAGATTTTTATTTAACACGTTTCAAATTAGAGCTGAGGTGGGAATGAAAAATTCTTTGGCACAAGTGAGGGACACAGATGAGTGCATTTTCCACTTTATTTTGGTCCTTAACACAGCAGTATTTTATTTCATGTTAAAGACACCCAGATGAGATGTGACAACAGTGACAAGCAGGGATTTAAACAGGGCCCTGCTTAGCACTACAAAAGGAGAGTGATTTCCCCTCACCTCCACCGAGCAGAACCCTTTGGGCTTGTTCTGCCCGGTGACTCGGGGAGCGTTACACACAGAGGTTAGCAAGAGCTTTCCTCCTGTTTTTATGTTTGTTATTTTTCTAACCTCTTCAATCTCACTTTGCTGAAGCAGAGGAAATGAGGTAAATTGGTCCTAACACAGGCCAGGAATTGCTGTCCTACTACTGATGTGGGGTTTAAAGGTACTATGGGAGCGGAACAGTAAATCTCTGGAGCACAAATTTCTTGTGATAACACTAAATTTACCCAATGTTTATTGCTAAGATACAAAGTGTTATGGCAACACGAAGGAAAACAAGTTATAAGGTTTTCCTTTAAGGCATGAAGAACCACAGAACTTCACCTACTGCTGCCTCCATTTAAGCAAAGACATGGTGATATTTCAATAATATAACTACGCACTCACATGCTCTTTTTCTCTCCTCTGACAGTGCTCACATGACATCACACTTTGATTTTCATTGCTCATCGAGCAGCTCTACGGACCAGGATATTGTGTAGATTTGCTTCAGATAGTTCTTTGCTTTATCATTCCATCTTGAAAAAGAACCACAGGAGCACCACGCCGTGTGGGTGGGGAGACAGCAAGTGGAGTACAGAAGAGGTTGGAAGTGTAACTAGAACATTTTTCCACAAGTTAACAAGAAATAAGTACTAAACTCAAGGTAACATGGCTACCCTCTCAAGCATCTTAAATAAATATGAGAATGAGACTAACCATGCAAAGGCTAGCATTTCCAAAACATAACCTATTAGAAAGTTACTAATTACTCAAGGTAACATGGCTACCCTCTCAAGCATCTTAAATAAATATGAGGATGAGACTAACCATGCAAAGGCTAGCATTTCCAAAACATAACCTACTAGAAAGTTACTAATTACATATATAGACACACATACACACACACAAATGATCCCAGGTGTCTTATACAATATTTTTCAACCCAAGACCAACATACTAATTGATTTGAAAGTATCACTTTGTTTCCGCTATGGATGCATAAACCAACCCTTCCAGTCTTTGCCTCTATCCTATTTTTGATAAGGTATTTCTACTGTGTATCTTAGGTTAAGTATTAACTTACATGAGAACCAGATGTTTCCCCTTTGCAAGGAAAAGCATCTTTTCAAAGGTCATCAGTGGGAGAGAAGGACTTCCACAATTCACAAAAGGCAGGAGCAGCTGCCACTGTCCCTTCTGCTTTTAAGATCTCTTTTACATGGCTTTTACTCTACTAACAGTTTTAAGGAAGTTTCATCCCACTCTCTGTTGAAGGTATTTTCCATACTTCCATTGCACTGAGATTCATTCATTGGGCCATTCCTAAAACCGCAAAGACCATTTCGTTGAACAAATCCAGTCTCTGTGTTCATTCCTAAACATAACTCAAAATATTTCAATGGTACCTCCCCTCCTTTAGATGTTTTTAATATTGGATGGGGAGATTTGCAGGATGTAAGCTTTATAGCCTGTGAAGTTTTCACATCTCCAGGTGGAATTGCTTAACGGTTACCAAAAAAGAAAACTCTAAGAGGAGAGAAGAAGAATTGAACCTGCTGGTCCACAAAAGAAAAGTTAATAAAATATACAGAACTGTGAAATGAGTAGAGTTATCCTCCCTGGAATTAATGATCTGAGTTTCAGTGATACCTGAAGGCTGCCTTGTATTACTGTGTATAAGGAATAAACAGTCCCTATCCTCTTACAGCATTGCACTCTCTTCAGGAGGCTAATGAAGAACATTTATAAATAATAATGTATAACTATGCATATGTGCAAAGATAAACAGCACATACAGACCAACAGGCAGAGCAGAGAATAGTGCAGACCAAAATTAGGCATCAGCGACCACAGAATTAACAGAATTTCATATGGAACCCTTGATATCAGCACACGAATAAATCAGGTTCAAGGAAAAGGTAGATCTAAACGGAGATTCTCAACCTGGATCTGTTACCTTCAGTGCGTGAGTACAGGCAGGCAGGAACACTGGAATTCTTTATGCTGACAGCTACGGGAATATTAGATCTTTAAAACAAGGAGACTGAGGACCTGTGAATGGAGAACTCTCTCTTACTCCTTGCTAACCCGGTGATCTTATCATCTATCTCACAGGAGGCCTCAGACCTGTTCCTGGAAGACTTCATACATGCAAGGTGGCACAGCCCCGGTATGAGAAGGACTTAGATCAACCCCTGCTCTTGCTTAAGATTACCAGATTATTTTTTTTCCCAAAGCAGAAGATCTTCCCAAGATTCCCTGCCTCCTGCACACGCTGGCGTTTGTTATTTTTCTAACCTCTTCAATCTCACTTTGCTGAAGCAGAGGAAATGAGGTAAATTGGTCCTAACACAGGCCAGGAATTGCTGTCCTACTACTGATGTGGGGTTTAAAGGTACTATGGGAGCGGAACAGTAAATCTCTGGAGCACAAATTTCTTGTGATAACACTAAATTTACCCAATGTTTATTGCTAAGATACAAAGTGTTATGGCAACACGAAGGAAAACAAGTTATAAGGTTTTCCTTTAAGGCATGAAGAACCACAGAACTTCACCTACTGCTGCCTCCATTTAAGCAAAGACATGGTGATATTTCAATAATATAACTACGCACTCACATGCTCTTTTTCTCTCCTCTGACAGTGCTCACATGACATCACACTTTGATTTTCATTGCTCATCGAGCAGCTCTACGGACCAGGATATTGTGTAGATTTGCTTCAGATAGTTCTTTGCTTTATCATTCCATCTTGAAAAAGAACCACAGGAGCACCACGCCGTGTGGGTGGGGAGACAGCAAGTGGAGTACAGAAGAGGTTGGAAGTGTAACTAGAACATTTTTCCACAAGTTAACAAGAAATAAGTATTAAACTCAAGGTAACATGGCTACCCTCTCAAGCATCTTAAATAAATATGAGAATGAGACTAACCATGCAAAGGCTAGCATTTCCAAAACATAACCTATTAGAAAGTTACTAATTACATATATAGACACACATACACACACACACAAATGATCCCAGGTGTCTTATACAATATTTTTCAACCCAAGACCAACATACTAATTGATTTGAAAGTATCACTTTGTTTCCACTATGGATGCATAAACCAACCCTTCCAGTCTTTGCCTCTATCCTATTTTTGATAAGGTATTTCTACTGTGTATCTTAGGTTAAGTATTAACTTACATGAGAACCAGATGTTTCCCCTTTGCAAGGAAAAGCATCTTTTCAAAGGTCATCAGTGGGAGAGAAGGACTTCCACAATTCACAAAAGGCAGGAGCAGCTGCCACTGTCCCTTCTGCTTTCAAGATCTTTTTCACATGGCTTTTACTCTACTAACAGTTTTAAGGAAGTTTCATCCCACTC
Source organism: Calidris pugnax (assembly GCF_001431845.1). Taxonomy (NCBI): domain Eukaryota; kingdom Metazoa; phylum Chordata; class Aves; order Charadriiformes; family Scolopacidae; genus Calidris; species Calidris pugnax. The sequence continues at coordinate 93,019 of NW_015090969.1, read as the reverse complement.
TCTGTTGAAGGTATTTTCCATACTTCCATTGCACTGAGATTCATTCATTGGGCCATTCCTAAAACCGCAAAGACCATTTCGTTGAACAAATCCAGTCTCTGTGTTCATTCCTAAACATAACTCAAAATATTTCAATGGTGCCTCCCCTCCTTTAGATGTTTTTAATATTGGATGGGGAGATTTGCAGGATGTAAGCTTTATAGCCTGTGAAGTTTTCACATCTCCAGGTGGAATTGCTTAACGGTTACCAAAAAAGAAAACTCTAAGAGGAGAGAAGAAGAACTGAACCTGCTGGTCCACAAAAGAAAAGTTAATAAAATATACAGAACTGTGAAATGAGTAGAGTTATCCTCACTGGAATTAATGATCTGAGTTTCAGTGATACCTGAAGGCTGCCTTGTATTACTGTGTATAAGGAATAAACAGTCCCTATCCTCTTACAGCATTGCACTCTCTTCAGGAGGCTAATGAAGAACATTTATAAATAATAATGTATAACTATGCATATGTGCAAAGATAAACAGCACATACAGACCAACAGGCAGAGCAGAGAATAGTGCAGACCAAAATTAGGCATCAGCGACCACAGAATTAACAGAATTTCATATGGAACCCTTGATATCAGCACACGAATAAATCAGGTTCAAGGAAAAGGTAGATCTAAACGGAGATTCTCAACCTGGATCTGTTACCTTCAGTGCGTGAGTACAGGCAGGCAGGAACACTGGAATTCTTTATGCTGACAGCTACGGGAATATTAGATCTTTAAAACAAGGAGACTGAGGACCTGTGAATGGAGAACTCTCTCCTTGCTAACCCGGTGATCTTATCTATCTCACAGGAGGCCTCAGACCTGTTCCTGGAAGACTTCATACATGCAAGGTGGCACAGCCCCGGTATGAGAAGGACTTAGATCAACCCCTGCTCTTGCTTAAGATTACCAGATTATTTTTTTTCCCAAAGCAGAAGATCTTCCCAAGATTCCCTGCCTCCTGCACACGCTGGCCCTGACCAGCTGTGGAGAGGGAAAAGTATCCCCCAGGCTGGTGGATGTGGCCCATGCCCACCCTGCCAACAGCCGCTTTACCTCCCAGAGCGGAGGCAGAAGCACATCAGGGAAGGGCAGAGCGATGCCAAACCACAGGGTGGGGCGAGGAGAGTGTCTGCTCGAATTCTGCAGCACCACCACAGATACCATCAGTGACTAATAATTTCAGTATCACGCACATTTGGAATTATCAGCAACTCACCCGCTGGGAGTGCACAAACAACACTGCACAGCATTGCGCTGCCTTGGGCTGGTCCTGACTCTTTTTTTTTTTATGCTTTAAATAAACAGAATCAAAGTCCAAGAGTTAAAACTCTATTTCAGCTCTTATAAACCGCCAGTTTCTGAAATTACACAAGCAACCAATACTAAAATAAATAAAACCTAAAAGCGAACACTTTCTAAGAGCCCATACCATTGTTAATGTCAGTACCAGAGAGCGTTTGTCTTTTTGTGAAGTTATATGAAGTCTCGGTTTGGCTGAACTCACGTTGTCTGGTCACTTCTAGCTTCCCTAGTGAGAATATGAATGGTTTCTATTTAGAGGAGATTACAGGTAGCCATAAATTATCACCTAAGTGTGGGCTGCCTCGCTAGCCTGAGCACCTTGCCAGCTCTTCACATCACTGGATGGCTGATGCTTTGGCACTAAAACCTGCCAAGTCTTGGTCCACGTAAACTCAGTTTTTGACATGTGTTATGTTGATCATAGGGAACCATTAGAGAGCCCTAGTTAGGGAAGAATGAAGCATTTTTTCCCCATCTATCATAGGTATTTTTCAGATGACTGCATTCCTGCATGACTACATCAACTTTTTTTTAAACAATCTTAGCTTCCTTGCTGCCCTTCCCTAAAATATCAGCTATGACCAGGCAGCTCAGATCATCCATATTATCAGCTGCTGGACACAGGATATAGAACAAGCTTAATTATCACCTGCACCTTACCGTTAATTGTGGAACTTTGGCTTTCAGGAACAAAAAGATATTAATTACTACATTTAAGTTTCTGATTCAAAGAAGTGAGTTGACATAAAATGCCACCATGAGTGGAGATGCAAACAAAGGCCTTTTCCAAAGTATATATCCACTTAAGGTCTTGGTGTAAAGCTACGTATATGGAATGCATGTGATATACATTAACACACTAATCTTTTGTAGTGCATTAAGGAAAGCACTTTAAAGGCGCAGTTTAATTAAGCTTTTTAACACTCCTTTTTGAGGATAAAATAATCATCCCCATTTTGCAGGCAAGTGCTAAAAAGTTAATTAAATTACCAGAACCAGACAGTGACTTAAAGGCATAGTCAGGAAAAGAGGAGGACTCCGTTCCAGTCCCAGTTGACAGGAAACTCTCCCCAATGGATGTAGTAGCTCAAGTCAAATTTCATCTGATTTCAGACGATATTGCAAACCTCGTACTTCAATGAAGAGATGACTTGAACTGTGACAGAAGTTGCTTTTCTATAGAAAGCATAAAATATTTTGTGTATTGCAAAATAGTAACAATGATAAAGGAGTATTTTGTATTCCAAACCTCAAAAACTCCGGGGAAAAAAACATGAAGATGATAAACTTTAAACAAAACTGCAAGAATCTGATAAAAGGCAATATAATAATTGATTTGTTTGGATTCTGAAGCTTCTGAAGAGCTCTGCCCTTTTTGTTTCCTTTATCAAGTCCAAACCAATCAGCAATAAATGAATGAATAATTACGACTGAATGTGAAGATGCTGTTCGAAAGAAAAAGTGAGCTGGAGGGCAATTGTCAAAATGATCCAGGCAGAAGGTCCACTGATTTACATAGAAATGATTTGTTATTATTGTATTAATGATGTCATTTCTTTATCAAGTCACGATATAAACCAAGTCAAGTGTTTGGCAGGTGACTAAAGAAAAGCTCTTAAACCAAGTGCACAGTTTCATTCTTCCAGGAGAAAGCTTGTATATTCAGTTTATTGTGCAATTGCTAGTTCGATTGGGCTAATTAAGTCAATTATGTAAAAAAATTCTTGCTTGCCAGGGTAGGCAAGACTTGAGGAACAGTGGTGCAGACACACGTGCCTCTGCACTTGTGTGTCTCAACTTGGCCTCTCTCACTCGTCCTCAAGCAGTTTATGATCAAGAAAATATGCTCGTTCTGAACAATCATCATTGAGCAGTTCTCGGGCCAGGACTCCCAAGGCTGCCGTGCATCCAAACACCACCTGGAGTTAATCCAGTGGCAGATCCAGTTAGGGAGAAACACGCCTGCCTGCCGTGGAGATAGGAGCAGCTCATTCCAAATGAGGTTTTCGAGCTACATTGACTCAAAAATATTTGACAATTAAAAACTGAGGAAAAGTCGATACGGTCTGTGTTTTCCGAGGGCAAGTACACGCTGAAGCACAGCAAGGCAGCTCAGCCCTCCTCACAGAAAGGATCCGGCAGCCAAATTCCAACCTCTACCACACCATTAATAATAGTTATTATTACTCGAGCTCCCCTCAGCTATCCTGGGTGGTTCTCAGAAAACAATGGCACAGTCTTTGCCTTGAAATGGTAATCTTCATGGAGACATGATACAACAGGCCGGAGGAGCGCAAATGAAAGAGGTGGGTGGGGACTGGGGAAGGCAGGACAACGGTCACAGCAACAGGATCACTTGTTATATCCTGTAACTATCTCCATGCTCCCATTAAGTGATTTAATTAATGACTTAGATATATTTCCAGGAAGGATTGAAAAGAGTATAGAGAAGGAGGGTGTGGCAAAAACTTTCAGGAGCAATAACCAGGAAGGCAGACAGGTGAAAGTAAAACCAGTAGTTCATGAACACTGGAATTAGGGAAACTTCAATGGATTTTGCTTTATGACACAGGCTGTGGTCGAGACATTACAATGCCTCACTTGCATGTGGCTTCTCGGGTGTCTACAAAGGGTGAGACCACGTCACAGCCAAAACATTTCTGGTGTCTCCCTCATCAGTGCAGCTTCTTTGTACCGCAAAACTTGGAGGGAGTGAAACTCTCTTTGCTCTCTGACATCACTCAGCTCAAAATACCTTGCAAAAATGGAGCAGATAAAAATGAAAACGTAGTGGTCCTTGCTACGGATCATCTTTCTGTTCCATACACAGAATAGTCACGCCTTTGCCTTTAAGCTCTCAGGACAGCTGAGGAAGACAGTAAGTTTTATTTAATGGAAGGTAAACGGGTTCTTGCTTTTCTTGAAAACTTGTTTTGATTTAAAAAGAAAATCTATCAAGCTTTCATTTGCAAAAACAAATTTTAACACAAGCAAAAAGTGACTGTGAAAAAACCTGTTTGGGCTGAAAAGGCACTTCTTGTAACTAAGGAGGTTTGCCTGTCGTGGTGGTTATTCTCTACCAGCACCCGCTGCCCTTCACTGAAGAATTCCTCGTGTCTCACATCCCCCTGTGCAGATAAATGGAGAGGTGAGCAGAAAGCAGAGCTTGGGCATCACCACGGCACCGTATCACAGAGTCACGGGAGCAAGAGGAGGTTTTTCTGCTGCCTGTGTTGGTCCTGGAGAAGCCGGGCCACCCGCAACGGCTCAGAACCACGTTGTGCAGCACACCTTGGTCCCTTCCAAAGCAGAGCTCACTTTCGTTGGTGCCAGAGAGGCTGATAATAGCACAATAACGGACACAGACCCCCAGATCACCACGCATGCCCCCACCCTGAACTCATTCATCATGCATACGCTGCTGCACCGAATGAGCACAGAGACTTGAGGAACCAGGAAGCTTTCTTCTGGCTCGGCCTGTCTGTTTGTTGGCCTTGTATACTCCCCAGGTGCAGAGGTGAGCATGAGGTAATCTCACCTAGTGAATATGAGGTTTAGTCTGTAGGAAAACCAGCGGAATTTATGTAATTTTGGCAGGCGGTGCCTTTCTTTTCTGTAAATTCAGCAGCGAGCAGCACGCTCGGCTCCAGAACAGTGTGTGCACTATATTACACACGGATCCTCCTGACCTGACTGCCTTAGAGGCAGAGCCTCAGTCGGAGGAAAGGGGCTATGAACTTGAGCATCGGTCATCAAATACTCCTCACATCCTCCTCAGCACTCCAGTACTCCCAGGAATACCTGGTCCACACTCAAAGAACGGGATTTTAACTGAAATGATGTTTATTTGCTGCCAGAATCTAAACTCTGTCTTAGGGGTACGTTTCCCAAACGATGCTAAAAGTACAACAGTTATTCTGGCTTTGAGGAGAGTTGGAAAAGGATGTTCAAGGATAGGAAGAATCACTTAAGCCATCAGCCACAGGCTCTAGGCAGAAGAGGGACAGAAAGACCAATCTCTTCTCTTTTACATTTTTTAATTCTCTTGAGTAATTCAAAGCTTTTGAGGCAGCAGCTGAATTAATGCTGTATCTTCAGGCTAAGCACAGCTCATATACAAGTGACAATAGTCCAATGGCTAGAAAAATACTCTGAGACAGAGAGGACTTACTTCTGAATGGCCTTTTTTTATAGGTCTCATTCACAGCCTGCAGAAGTGAACGCTCCAAGTCTGTACAGAGCAGGGAGTGCTCTCACCCTGCTGCATTTCCCCAGCTCCCGTGGAGGTGGAGAGACTCCTCTGCCTCACACAACCCAGAGTCACCTGGAGCTCTCTGTGGACACAGGAGCTCTCTGACTTACCCCACGCATGTGGCAGGAACAGAGCCCTTCAGCCTGCAGATCAAAAGCACCCTTGAGCACAGATCCCACAGCCCAGCTGAGAGACAACCTGTAGCACCTCCCCAGCTCCCGTGGAGGTGGAGAGACTCCTCTGCCTCACACAACCCAGAGTCACCTGGAGCTCTCTGTGGACACAGGAGCTCTCTGACTTACCCCACGCATGTGGCAGGAACAGAGCCCTTCAGCCTGCAGATCAAAAGCACCCTTGAGCACAGATCCCACAACCCAGCTGGAGAGACAACCTGTAGCACCCACCATAGAATCACAGAATGGTTAGAGTTGGAAGGGACCTTAAAGATCATCGAGTTCCAACCCCCCTGCCCTGGGCAGGGACACCTCCACTAGAGCAGGTTCCTCAAAACCCCATCCAGCCTGGCCTCCAGCAGAAGCAGCACAGCTTTTCTACTGGCTGTGGCTGAAGGAAACAAAAAAATCACAGCAAGCACACAGACATTGAGAGGATGACAATATGCAGAAAGAATTGCCATTATTCCCCCTACTCAGCACTCATGACGCCGAAACTCCAACCCTGTGGCCAGATTTGGGCCTTCTGGCATATGATATGGGTATATTTGCACATCAACAAACTGGATAGAGTTGAGCAGAGGGTTCTAAGGTGGTTGGGGCTGACAAGGAGAAGCTGAGGGCTCGAGAAGGATGAAATGACACCATACTGCACTCTTCATCTGCCTGAGAGAGGTGATGGAACCAGATGGTTCTCAGAGGTGCTCAGCAAAAGGACAGGAGGCAACAGGGAGGGAACAGGCCACGGGAAATCCTGCCTGGAAATAGGGAAAAAGTTCCCTACGGTGACGGTATCTCAGGGCTGGAACAGGGAACAGGAAGGTTATAAAATAATCGCCAACTTTGGCTTTTCAAAACTCAACTAGTAATACCCTGCACGACTTCATCTAGTTCTCAGCAGATGGTTGAACCCAAGGCCTACAGAGATCTTTCCAAACTCAGTTTTTCTGTGAGTTTATGATCACTGAGCCTTTCTGAGGCGTTACTGAGCACACGGCTGCACCTTGAGGCTGCTTTAATTTATGCTATAATTTACTCCAGTGGAAAAAATGCCTCTATCTCTTGACGAAACACTTCCCTTTGAGACTTATGCTCACGTGCAGAAGACAAGATTTCTTCAAAGCTGGCCCTAAATCATAGACCTGCCAGCGAAGAAAACGACCCTGGATCTGACTTTTGCATGAAACACTCACATGTGTTTCTCCACCATCATTTCTTCCCACAGCCATGCAGAAACAAGCAGAAGAGTCTAGACTTTCTGAGGCCAGGAAAAAAGGGAGTAAAGCAGCTTTATCCACAATTAGCACTTTACACACTGACACCAGAGATACATTAGCACAGATTTCTTTTTTCCCCCCTATAGAATATATCACATTGGTGCTTCCCAAGCAACAGCAACAGAAGGCTGCAGTCCTGTTTGGAATAAAAATGCCATGATAACAACTACAGCAAAAGCTGCCACCTCTTCCATGCAAAGGGTTGAGGATCTGGGAGAGGGGTTTGCATTTTCAGAGGTTTTTTATTGCAAAATGCTTTTATAGGTACAGGTCCTTTACCAAGTTTAAAGTTTTAATTCGATATTGACTCCTACCGATGAATCAAAGGCTTGAACTTAAAGGAACAAAACATATTGTTCTAAAAGTAACTACATTTAACAGCTTGTTAGAGTTATTCACCCTTGCACTCTCAGACAATGAGTTTTAAAAATTTTTCAAAGTCATCAAGCCATCGGTCCTGTCATTAAATGTTTAAAATGTATTAGGTTCCTCATTATGTGGTTATACAGTCCCCTGTGCTATGGCACATGTACTGTGTCAGAAGCTGTGAACTTCTGCATGCTAGTGTTTCTGGGTTCTTTATTTTGTTTTACCAATGAGAAACATTTCATATGACTACAGGACTTTATTGTAAAAAAAATTTGTATTTCCCCAGTGTCTTTTTGTGTCAACAGAGGACTTTACTGGCAAGTAATGAGTTTGCACTCTGAAGGCAAACATAAATAAATGAAATCTAGGCGGATAAGCAAGTGTGGTGTATGTATATATTGCATCTCTGAGGATTTAAAAAAAAAACCCTAACAAAACAGCACAAGAAACCTGGTCCTTTTAGAAAACAATAGCCATTTGTGAAACATTTTTGCCACTTACATTTCCAGAGAAAAATGAACTTTATCTTCAAATACTACAGTGTTGTAATTTCTCCTTAGCACTTTCCCTCATTGACCAGTGTACCAGTCATGCTCCCTTCCAAAGGGAGCCAAAAGAAGAGCTGGAAGAGCTATTCTGGAGTAAAGGTCAGCCAACAACCCAGAAAAATTGAAGGGAGCAGCCCATTTTGGAAGGCTCCAGACTACAAGGACAACCAGGGATCCAAGGGTAGGTTCCAGTTACTTTCTTCAGCAAAAGAAATCACAGGTACCACCAAAATTTGTGTCCCACTGATTTCAACGGAGACTAAGGGTTAAATTTCTCCAGAAGTTTAAAAATCCTAGCATAGACTTAGGACTGGCTTCACCACCACTGTGCTGGATACTTGGCAACGGTTTAAGAGGACACATCAACACTAAACAACAGTTTGGAACAGGAAGAGAAGATGAATATCTAATCCGATTGAAACTCCAGAGGAAATATCACGCAGGCTGACTGGAACGGACCCAGGAGTCTCACACTAACAGCTCCGGTCTTACGAAAAGTTCTCCTCTGCTCAGGGTCTCTCACTACCAGCCATCAATCCCGCAAGGAACACGGCATTTTTAGTAGCCAGAACTTCAGTTTTCCAGCCCAAACAAAAAAGATCAGTCGGGTTTCTTTTAAAATCTGAACTAGTCCATTAATACGCTCGATCAGGGATGTTCAGGAGGAGATGGATGTTCAAACTCTTTTTCTGTTTGTTTGTTTCTCTTATAGAGAATGTCTGAAATAAAAGTCTTCCAAAACATAAATGACTTCTACTTAGGATACAAGTAGTGGGAGCAACGCCTTGCTGCTTCAAGAGGAAAAATAAATATCTCAAGTCTTTCCACCCAGAAGTCCCAGAAGACTCCAAATTTCCCAGTTATCTAGGAAAAACCACTTACACAAATGCTGTTTCCCAACACACAAGCTATAAATTGCCTCCAACTTCTGTGCAAGGACATCCCAAGAACTGCAACACCAGAGAACTGGGAAGCCAGCCAAAACCTTCAAGAGTAGTTGATGGCGGTTCCCACACCAAAGCTGTTACATATGAAGTCTGTGGTGTCTCGACGTTCTTCCTGAAGGCTGTTCTCATGCAGATACAGTAGAATGTGAAGAAACCTGTCTCTCCTAACCTGTGCCCATGGAAAAAAATGCTAATGTACCGAAGCAGAGAGAAGCTCCCACATAGAAGAAACTGCATCAGTGAATGGCTGCACACACAGGCTTTGGATCTTCGTCTTGGCAAAGTGACCGATGCAGGGAGCAGATTCTTTGGGGGGAAAAAGTCGGCTTTTGAACTTCCCCCGATTCATTTCTTAGCATGGCTCCCCTCCTAGGTCTTTATGGGCACATTTTAACAGTCCTGTCCTGACTTTTGCTCCTACAAGCTGTAAACTGCAGAGAAACTTCAGCCTGGCCTAAGGCCAAGTTAGTGATTTTGTGTTTATTTATTTTTTAATAGTCTGGTTAGTTTTTAGCTGGATCAGTTTTCCGATCCAGGTCATTGACACGAAGACTAGCGCTGGAGCAAGGGAGGCAGCGGGAGCAAACATCTGGGGTAGCAGAGAGTGGGATGGGATTTCCCTTTTGCTGACAGCTGACCCTTTATTTCAGGATGGAGTGACCATATAACAGCTTCCTCACTTGCTTTTGTGAACACCTTCTCGACACGCCACCACAATCTGCATCTATTCCACTCCTTGTTTCACCATACCTGAGAAATATCTCCCATGCAGCTTCAAAATGAGTTTTGAATGCATCTACCTGAGCATGTTCCCCCCGTGCCCAGCACATGTGCTGGTTCTCAGCTGGTCTGTGCTCTGAGGAAACGAGAGGGACCCTCTCCAGGTATCAATATTCTCCTCGGTGCAATATGCAATCTTTGAGCTTTCACGGAGGTACCAGTGGGAGAGAGGGAGCAGAAATATATCTCGCACTCTGGGCATTTTATTACTTTTCCACAGCAGTACGTCTTTTTAACAAATAGAAGACTTCAAAAGAGAAATGGCCTAGCATAGGAAATTCGGGGATTCAAAGGAAAATAACTGTTAGTGTTCAGGAGCGCTCACTTCTACAGCTTTTGTTTATTCACTTAAGAAACAGTAGCACTTTCCCTCATTGACCAGTGTACCAGTCATGCTCCCTTCCAAAGGGAGCCAAAAGAAGAGCTGGAAGAGCTATTCTGGAGTAAAGGTCAGCCAACAACCCAGAAAAATTGAAGGGAGCAGCCCATTTTGGAAGGCTCCAGACTACAAGGACAACCAGGGATCCAAGGGTAGGTTCCAGTTACTTTCTTCAGCAAAAGAAATCACAGGTACCACCAAAATTTGTGTCCCACTGATTTCAACGGAGACTAAGGGTTAAATTTCTCCAGAAGTTTAAAAATCCTAGCATAGACTTAGGACTGGCTTCACCACCACTGTGCTGGAACTTGGCAACGGTTTAAGAGGACACATCAACACTAAACAACAGTTTGGAACAGGAAGAGAAGATGAATATCTAATCCGATTGAAACTCCAGAGGAAATATCACGCAGGCTGACTGGAACGGACCCAGGAGTCTCACACTAACAGCTCCGGTCTTACGAAAAGTTCTCCTCTGCTCAGGGTCTCTCACTACCAGCCATCAATCCCGCAAGGAACACGGCATTTTTAGTAGCCAGAACTTCAGTTTTCCAGCCCAAACAAAAAAGATCAGTCGGGTTTCTTTTAAAATCTGAACTAGTCCATTAATACGCTCGATCAGGGATGTTCAGGAGGAGATGGATGTTCAAACTCTTTTTCTGTTTGTTTGTTTCTCTTATAGAGAATGTCTGAAATAAAAGTCTTCCAAAACATAAATGACTTCTACTTAGGATACAAGTAGTGGGAGCAACGCCTTGCTGCTTCAAGAGGAAAAATAAATATCTCAAGTCTTTCCACCCAGAAGTCCCAGAAGACTCCAAATTTCCCAGTTATCTAGGAAAAACCACTTACACAAATGCTGTTTCCCAACACACAAGCTATAAATTGCCTCCAACTTCTGTGCAAGGACATCCCAAGAACTGCAACACCAGAGAACTGGGAAGCCAGCCAAAACCTTCAAGAGTAGTTGATGGCGGTTCCCACACCAAAGCTGTTACATATGAAGTCTGTGGTGTCTCGACGTTCTTCCTGAAGGCTGTTCTCATGCAGATACAGTAGAATGTGAAGAAACCTGTCTCTCCTAACCTGTGCCCATGGAAAAAAATGCTAATGTACCGAAGCAGAGAGAAGCTCCCACATAGAAGAAACTGCATCAGTGAATGGCTGCACACACAGGCTTTGGATCTTCGTCTTGGCAAAGTGACCGATGCAGGGAGCAGATTCTTTGGGGGGAAAAAGTCGGCTTTTGAACTTCCCCCGATTCATTTCTTAGCATGGCTCCCCTCCTAGGTCTTTATGGGCACATTTTAACAGTCCTGTCCTGACTTTTGCTCCTACAAGCTGTAAACTGCAGAGAAACTTCAGCCTGGCCTAAGGCCAAGTTAGTGATTTTGTGTTTATTTATTTTTTAATAGTCTGGTTAGTTTTTAGCTGGATCAGTTTTCCGATCCAGGTCATTGACACGAAGACTAGCGCTGGAGCAAGGGAGGCAGCGGGAGCAAACATCTGGGGTAGCAGAGAGTGGGATGGGATTTCCCTTTTGCTGACAGCTGACCCTTTATTTCAGGATGGAGTGACCATATAACAGCTTCCTCACTTGCTTTTGTGAACACCTTCTCGACACGCCACCACAATCTGCATCTATTCCACTCCTTGTTTCACCATACCTGAGAAATATCTCCCATGCAGCTTCAAAATGAGTTTTGAATGCATCTACCTGAGCATGTTCCCCCCGTGCCCAGCACATGTGCTGGTTCTCAGCTGGTCTGTGCTCTGAGGAAACGAGAGGGACCCTCTCCAGGTATCAATATTCTCCTCGGTGCAATATGCAATCTTTGAGCTTTCACGGAGGTACCAGTGGGAGAGAGGGAGCAGAAATATATCTCGCACTCTGGGCATTTTATTACTTTTCCACAGCAGTACGTCTTTTTAACAAATAGAAGACTTCAAAAGAGAAATGGCCTAGCATAGGAAATTCGGGGATTCAAAGGAAAATAACTGTTAGTGTTCAGGAGCGCTCACTTCTACAGCTTTTGTTTATTCACTTAAGAAACAGAATATGCCTATATTCCCTTTTCCCAAATTCCCACCGGTCCCCTCCGCTACATCAGCTCATGCCACGCTTTTTTAAAAATCCCATTTAAATGTCACAAATTGCTTTTCAGGAGGAGGTAGGGAATAAAGCCTTGGCAGCGTTCAGACAAGGGGCGGTTCGGCGCCGCTGCCACCGGCTGCCGGACGGCTCCCCCTCGTGCCTTTCCCACGCCGAAATCCCTGCCTGGGAGGTGAGACTCACACCCCACGGCGTTCAAAGCCTCTGGTGTACAAGGATGGCATTTAACAATGCTCAGCTCCTTATTAAAACATCTTTCGTAATCACATTAAGCATGGTTTTACCAAGGCGATCTGGTAAGGTCTTGCCCGGCAGTGCTTTTGTTTTACTGGACACACTAAATGCATCCTCACGTGAAAGAATGAGAACAAGTGTTAAAATATTAATGGCCACTGCCTAAGGAAGCAGAGGGCTTTGTGCTGGCAGTTCTCTGGTAAGCACAGTTAGGTGATGCCATGATGTATTAACTCTCTCAGTCCGGGTGGGCAGCCCTCTCCTGGGACAAATGCAAACATCACCCTTTACTTATTTCTGCATCTTATTCTGTGTCCAAACATCTAACCAAAAGGAAAATGCCCTCAATAGTTGAAAAAAATCAAAGGGAATAGGCGTATTTTTAATCTGGATATCCCTTTAGTGGAGCAGTTTGTGCATAACGCTGCAACGATTCCATACTCAGATTAGACATTGCACTTCTTTCCACGGAAAGTCCCTGAAAAAGTTGTCTGTTTTAAACCAGGGACCTGTGCAGCTTTCTGAACAGAAAAACTTGGCCCAAGTCACGTTTGGATTATTCCCAAAATGACCCATCCCAGCAGCCCTACACAAAGCTTAGCTGGGCACTTTCTATTTAGATCCCACTGTCAACGTCCCAAAAAAAGATCTGCACTTAATAAGCCTTCTTTATAGTGAGGATTCAAACCCTGGGACTTCACTTTCCTTCTCTACATGCATTTAGCATTTTGACCCACCGGACAATTTTTATGCAGCTTGAGTGTCTTCAGCTTCAATGGAACGCACACTTTTCAATACTCTTGACAAAGCCAAAGCCATTTTTTCCATAACCCACTTTTTTTCTCAAGTCACAAATCTCACTTGGAAACACTGTGAATTGGACACATACTAATGAACAGCCACACCACGATTTGAATGAAAAACACACCTGAAGAGCTGCAAAACTGAAGCATCTGAAACGAAATGCAAAAAGTCCAGTCTTGGAAAGATCCTCAATCCCTAGATCCAGTTTTATTGCCAAAATCTGCCACAGGCTTTGGAAAAGAGTTTTCATAAGGGAAGAAATAAGGATATTGCAGCCTAATTCACTTCTTAAGCATTGTCATTGGTGTTATTTCATCAAGTTATGTAGAGGATTTAACTTCTCCCTAGGTCTCTATCAGCACTTATTCAAGTAATGACAAATCTGATTTGTTACAGGAAAAAGTTGTGTGTATCTTAACCCCCTAAGTATGTCTCAGGACTGAAGAACATCTACTACCAAGCTTACAGATTTCTACATAAAAACTGAATACATTGCACATGGCTTTTTTCTTCCCACTCTATACAGCCTATGTAGCCTGAAATGGGCTCAGTGGGATTTGTGATGAAATCCTGACTGCTCCAAAGTGAGAAAGACTTTTGTCAGGGACTTCAGGGGAGCCGTATTTCACTGCTGGAATTTACCTTGGCTGTAAGCACACACACATGGCACTTACAACACGCTCACATGCAACCTCCCTATCTAGCTGTCAATAGCAATGTTATATTCCAAATGATTTGGGAATTTATTTGCCATTAGCACAGAGGCGCCAGAAGGTGCTGATTGCATCCCATCTATCTTAACACAGGGAAAATCAAACATGGAATACACAGACTCATCCCCTGCACCAGGCACCAGTCCACAGCCTGTAAACACACACTGCCCACTGAAAGAGTCGTGGCTGCTGCCCACTGCTTCTGGGAGCTCAGCCTTCAGTTTGTCTTCTACACATGCTCAAGCAACGCAGGACAGAGTCCCAGAGGAATCTCACACAGCCCAAATACTCTGTAACCCCCGTCACAAAAAAGGCAATTGCAATTTAAAGAAAAGACTTCTGCACAGTTCAGGAGAAAATGCAGATTATGGTAAGGAAAGACCTAAAGGCACAAGGGACTCCTCATGGTGGTACCGACAGCAAATGTGTTACCCCTTGAGCCCACATGGGAACATAAAGTGAATCTTCTGCACAGTTCAGGAGAAAATGCAGATTACGGTAAGGAAAGATCTAAAGACACAAGGGACTCCTCATGGTGGTACCAACAGCAAATGCGTTTACCCCTTGAACCCACATGGGAACATAAAGTGAATTTAATGGGAAAGGCAAAACACTTTTTTCCATTGAATTTTCCAAGGGGATCTAATTTTTCCGTTTTTAACCCCACTTAAGTTGCTTAACTGCTACAAAGGGAAATGAGCTCCTTTACTACGCTTTGGACATCAGAATCAAAGAGAGAATTTGACTTTGTGGGTCAAAACAGAACAGTGTCACCAACCATGCTCAGTCCCACAGTGTTCATCAAGGATCGTTAAGTGCAGTATATTTCCTCCTTCTGCACTCTTTAGTAGTTGATGTTTGTTTTCCCAGGGAGGTGGAGAATTTTCTCAGCAGAAAAGAGTTTTTCTCCCAGGGGAAAACACCAAGAGACTAAGCTCTGGTGGCCTTAAGCTGCCCAGTGCCATGAGCTTGCAAACTAATATCTGAAACAGAACTTCTGCTACCAGTCTCCATCCTTCTTTCTCCAGCCCGTTACAGAATCACAGAATGATATGGGGCTGGAAAGGACCTCTGGAGATCATCTAGTCCAACCCCCCTGTGAAAGCATGTCCACCTACAGCTGGTTGCACAGGAACATCAACCCTTCTCCCTGTAAAGATGCAGTCTCAGCTCGTGGGGAGGGCAACCAGACAGATGGACACCTGGAGACACAGATGACTGCACAACCATGAAAAATTCTTCAGGATAAAAACTGTCTCTCACTAATTGTACGGTACATAAGGGTAGCCCAGAACTTAACCAGGGATTTTAGGTGATAACCAAGTATAAATGACAACACATGACAATAATGGCCATTAGCATTTTTCCCATGTGTAGAGTCTGCATTCCCGTTTCCTTGAACTACATGATGTTTTATGGACATAAGGAATAGTTATGCCATAATTATTCTATGTTTCTTCACTCTCAGTCAGATGGTGGGAGAATTTTTTTTTTTTTTGGGTGCCCCTAATGTAAAATTGCCAAGAATAACTGTTTCCTCTCCTAAAATGGCAGCTGTAGCCCTGTGAAAACAGCCCCGGCGGGTTCCTTTCTGAAGTGACAGCAGGTCTTACCGACATCAAAGGGGACGTGAGGTTTTTAGTGAGGGCTGTTTGTTGATTTTTTCTCCAGTGAAGTGATATTACATGGCATTTCCAACCCTCAATCCTATTAAGTGACAGAACTACCTAATAGCACTCATTAAATAACATAACTTGGTGTCAGAAATTCACTGACAGGCTCATGCAATTGAAGTGGTAGATTTATGCCCTAAAACAATGTGGTTTTGGTGTTATTGTTACTGTTTTTTTAATACATGTCATTTATTTTAACAGGTGAAAGCCTAAGACCCAGGACAGTTCGTGAAAAGGTTATCATTGATCAGCACATAACCGAGTAGAAAAGTGGGTGCTTGAATTTTACGTTTAGAGGGAAGAAAGCATTAAAAGCATGTTCATCACAGAACTTCTGAACCCCTTTATTTCTTGGAGATCATTTCTTTTGGGACACCAACCTACTCTGCAGTATTGTCACAAGGCAGTCATGTGTTGCAGCAGTATTCAGGAACTTTCCATCTTCCTGTGTCCAACAAGACATCCAGAATTATTCATAAATGAAAATATTAATTCCTTTCTTTTCCTATTTTCATCTGTTACTTATGGGCCCAAAGCAAACACAAATAATAAAAACATTAAAGTCTTAAATACCACCATCATCCCTTGCTGTCAGTCAGCTATTTAACTGCACATTTAAAACCCTTAACCCAAGGTATTTATCTTGCGGGGTGAATGACAAAGTTTGTCAGCGTTCACAGAAATAAGTTCAACAATGATTTCTTGCTGCTTGCTTTCTACAGTTCTTCTCCTACTGCAGCTCAAAGTCCTTTTTACCAACTGAATACACAAGTGGTAACTGCAGTTTTAGATCAAAATGCAAAGAGAACCTGAGGTGTAAGACAGGGAACAGCCAACTGTCTGCCTGAAAAACACCTCAACTCTCAGCAGGCAAAGCTAGAATTCAGAAAATACGCTATTATCCACAACATTGCAGCTCAAAAAGGGATGTTACAGGTCTCTTTATTTACATTTAATTTCTGAATTGTTACATGCATGCAAAAAATATTAGAAACCAGAATTTCTGTAGAACACTTCTAATAGTAAACTCTCTCTCTTTCCTTACAAGAGCAGTCTCCTTCGCAAGTTGCCAGTAAACTACCACAGACAAAAACAAAGCAGAAAACGTGCATTCTACATAGTCAGCATTTAAGTTTAACTGATATGTGCCTACCCTCAGGGGAGATCCCACTGGAAGGAATCGAGTAATCATGTGAGCAACTGCTCACCAAAATGAAAATTCACAATGTGGGCTAACGGTCTGTAACTTGTACACACAAACCCTCCCGAGGTCTGCCCCTACACACTGAAAATTCAGAATTTTCATTATTTCTTACCACCCAGGCAGCAAAAATCTCTCTGCGTTATTCTCTCACCTCAGGTTATAAGAGTCAGTCCATCTCTGGGAAGATGGAAGGACATTATGGGGCTCTTTTCAGCCAGGACTAGCATTGATCAAATTTTCACCTTCTTCATGCTGTGAGTAATTTTTCACTTTTATCCACTGGAAGATGGTCAACCCTATGGGTAATGGCTTAGAAAAATCCTCTCTTGTATTCTTAGTGTCTCTTGTATTCTTACAGGTACAGAAAGAAGCAGTATCAACACCAGCCAATGCAGAGGCAGACCCTAACTTTTAAGTGGCAGAGTTCTAAAACACACTGATTTTTTTCAGAAATTCCCAGTCCTTGGCTGCCTTTTCGCTACGATTTCCCATTGTAAGTGTAACACTGATTTTTTTCAGAAATTCCCAGTCCTCGGCTGCCTTTTCGCTACGATTTCCCATTGGTGCAATGATGTAAAGGTGTGCGCTGCAAATTGCGATCAATTCCTCAGTTTAAAACAACTCATCAAAAGAAAGCAGGGAGTTATTTTAGTGGAGAGCATACAGTGATCTACTTGACACAACAGTCTCACAAGAAACAGCAGTGAAACACCCGAGAGGCTGAACTAGCAGCCAGCTGCCACCTCAGCCATGGTCTCATCCTTCCCTCCAGTGTCGTCGGCTCCAGGCCTTGTCTGGCCCTGCACTGAACTTATTCAACTCACTAAATTGGTTGAAAACTAACCAGGAGGGAAGAAGTTAATCATCTCACAGGGTCATATGAGCACCGGGGCTGATGAGAGGGAGGGGATAAGCTGCAGCCCGAGGAAGCAGCAAATTGCAGAGTTCCCAAGGATGGAAATGAGTAGCCACGAACATCTTAAACCAACTTCACCACTAAAACCACAGAATGGTGCCCTGCACAGCCGCTTCCTTCCTTGTGCCAGGTCGAGCCAACTGAGGGAAGATCACATTTTCTGTTGACGTGATAACAAGGCCATATATGGGTAAATTCACAGCAGGTTAAAACCAAATAATGAAATAAAGAAGGGGACCATGACCTGGAAAAAGACCGTCTCTGTGTATCCCTGCATGGGAACAGTAAGGGATGTGAAATGCCACTGATACTACCAAACCCACTTGGTCCAACATCTTGATGTTGCCAAAAAGTCTGTCCCACAACCTCCTCTTTTCCAGCACCACTTCCCATCACACAATCCTGCTCCCTCCTTTAGGCTGGTTAACATTTACTCGCCCCTCACTGAGCACACTCGACCTGCAAACTGCACAGAAAATCCTCATTTTTTTCCCCCGGGTTAGTTTTCTGCGGGTGTAGCGAGCTGAACCTGCTCAGGCAGGAGTGCAAGTGCCAGAACACCACAAGGGAAGCTGCAGGGGTGTGCAGTCAGACACGAGGAGGAAAAGTAAGGGGAAACTTCCGATTTCATGGCATCACCAAATAATTTAGGTGTAAAGAGACCTCTGGAGTCATCATGTCCAGTGACAGTGAATCACTGTCTTGGCTCTGCTGTATCATTGAATTAAGCAGGCAAACCAGCCAGCAGCCTCCTGGCTCTGCCATCAAAACCCCAACTCTCACAACCTTCCAATGGTATTTTTTATTTTTTTAATAGAACAGGAATGTTCTTGCAAAAATTACTTCTTTTTGTACCCTAAAGGAATAAAATAAAATAGCCTTCCTGGAAATAACAATTAGCAGTTAAATCCCTGACTATAATGCTCTAAGTAAAGTCAGAAAGCTCCAAGGAATAACAAAACAATGCAGTGAATATTTCTGCAGCAGGAAGAGTTTGGAGATGTTTGTTTACCATACAGTTTGTTCCTACTTGACAGACTCCTAAAGAACCCATATAAAGAGCTCTGATTATTAATAGAGTCAGATGGCATGGAATGGTATTTCTAACCTGTTTATAAATGGTTCAAAGGAAATTACAAATACATAAAAAACAAAACCAAGTTTACAGTAAAAGGGCAGAGAGCTAAATTCGTTCTTCCAGTAAGCAATATGTTATATGAAACTCAGTTGAGTACATCTGCCATCATTTTACCTGGAAAAAATCAAAGTGGGGAGGGGAGGAAAGATCTTTAGTTTGCCAGTTTTTTGCAAAAGCGAAACAAAAGGAAAAAGCCTATATGTTGTATTAACCTATTGTACATATGGCTAAGTAGTTTAAGTAACACATACAATGTGCTTTGAAAAGATTCGTTAATGTCTTTGGAAATATGGGAAAGTAATTTAAAACACCACATAAAAAAGTAATAGAGGGCCCAATCCTGTCACCACTAACTTACACTGGGCAGCATTGAGCTTTCAGGACCTTCCAACAGATTTAGACCATTTTTCAACAGCCTAGTTCAGGTATCAGCAAACCCCAGCCTGGCTTGCTCCCACCACATCCCCACTTGCTAAATTACTCCCCTTTCCTCTCTCCACCCTCCCATTTATTATAATTTAAAACAAAAATATTTTTTATGCATTGAGCATTTGTATATTCAGAAAGTGCCTGCCTTTTCTCTGTTGTGACAGCTCGGAGCACTGTCAGCCATTAGCAGCCTGCAAATCAAGGGATGCAGAGCAGCCAGATACACCAAGTCAGGGCAGCCCACCCTCCACAGCATCCCTGAAACCACCACAGCTTTGTGAACCTCTGATTTTCTGCCTAAGACTGCCATGAAAACTGACCTCTCCTACACGATCAGAGGGCGATTTTTGAAATGCAAAGGGAGTTAAGTTTCCAGAGGCCTTTATGATCTGAAAGAAACATTTTTACTTTCTCTGCACAGTCAGAGAAATGACAAGGATGAACGTATGGACTGAGAGGTTGCGTTAAGGGACCCTTCATTCTCCCCAGTAGTAACATGAATATGGCACATACCACAATGTGAGCCTGCACCAAAGAAACACCCCTTCTTTTTCTTGCCCCGTCAGCCCTGCAGTTCACAGTGGCTGCTAGAAATACAAACCTCTACATGTGAAACATAAAATTTCAATCATTACCCTGCAAACCTGCTGCACTTTCACAAGATTTCACAAAATTCTGATGTAATTTATTTTAAAAGGGAAAAAAAACAACCACCAAACAAACAAATAATATGTTATTCATTATCATCCACCCTCCCTGGCCAAGTCTGCATCAGAGGGTACACCCATTACTGACTTCTCTCTCTGGCTTCCATCTAGAACAGACCCAGCGTGCTTTGATCCAAAAGCACCAGGTCATGTAGCTAAAATGCAGCAAATACAAGGCCAATGATCTAGAGTTCTCATTTACCTTCTGCTTGTCTTGCAGCATTGATTTGCCCAGACGAATTTCTTCATTAAGTATCTAAAAGCTTTTTAGTTTCTGTCAACCGATGCCATTTGTGAAATGAAGCTGAAAACTCAAAGCTGTACAAGCATAGTCGGACTCTGCCCACCAAATGCACTGAAACTCAGGGTTCTCCAGCCTGCCCCCTTTAAAGTCAACTTTTCCTTCACCACCACCGTGTTAAAATCTTCAAGTCATCCGAAATGAACCACAGCCTCTAAAAGATCTAGTGGTTCCTTCCAATAACTGGAACAGGGAGGAATAGCCAACCAGAGGCTGGTAGACCCTGGTGTCCCATGGCACCTCACAGTGTTCACTCCAGCCCCAACTCCCTCTCCTCTCCCCAGATACCAACCCAGGACCAGGCTTCTCGTTGAAGAATCCCAGAACTTCTAGTTAAGCTTCAGTTGAGACAATCTGGACACAAGCCCCATCCAGCTGCAGGACACAGATGAGAGCCTCTCTCATAGGGTTTTGAACCGGGTTTTTTTGGTTCATTACCTTTTCTTCCTCTACTCCATGGTTTGGTTCAGATTTAAATGCATTGCTACCTTCTCAGTTCAGCTCTATTGCCAGTGGCTCTATCAGTGCCTGGCAGTTCTTCACATTTCCAAGACAGCTCATCACATTAATGCAGGTTGCTACCTCTCTTCCTTCCAGTTTGCCATGACCCACAACCAGCAAAACTTTTCCTATTCAGTTCTCTTGCTACTCTTGAAAGGCTGAAACAACGTGGTAAAAGAGCTCCACCATAGAACTGTTGGACTTCAGCAGCAAAGTTTATTTCTTGTGCTTTTTATTACCTTGCTGCCATTTCCTAGCCATAAGCTGGAAATGTTAAATTATAAAAAATACAAGATTAATCAACCAATTGACTTGCCAGTTCTAATTTTGGATAGAAAAACACACAAAGAAATAATCGAAGACTTACCAAAAAAGCAGATGGCTAGAGAGTGCTTCTGGCAGTCATGCTACTCGCACATGGGACCACTTGAGTTTAACAAATTGGACAACAGAGAGAGTACTGAAATGGAAATTGGGGCTCTACACCATTCAAATTCTTCAAAATGTTTGTTTTGGATTTGTACCTTTACTGCAATTTATAACTTTAGATTAGATATAGCAAGAGTAATATTCTTGACTAGAAGAAAAACAGAATGACTCAACCGTTTGCCAAATCACACAGATCGTCTCCCTGTATACAAATAATACCAACATCTAAATGGTTTCCTAAATAAAAGCTAGTACTAAATGTGTCTTTTACTATCGCAGCAATAAAGTTCTGCTGGTAGTTGGAGCACAAGACACTTCCCTGACTCAAACTGCAAAACTGCTCTGAGCAAGGCCCGTATCTGCATGTTATGTGTGTAAGTTCAGCAGCACGAAAAAGAAACCCACAGCATTTCAGGGTCATCTCCACGCAGCACACAGACCCCCCATTGCAAGTGAGACTCCATCCCAAAGCTGCTCGTTCTGAAAGTTGTTTCTAACTTCAGGCAGTTTTCAGACCATGAGGCACAGTGCAATCCTTCCTATTCCATAGGGAGGGCAGATCACTAAACCAAGAGTAGTAGTATCAATACAAAGGCACGTAGGTAGTAGACGACACCAAAAAAGGAAGAAAAAGGACTCATTCCATCAGTCTTGCTCTAAGAAATAGTTGCCTAAGTGTTTAACAGAAAAAAAGCCTGAAGGCCTCTGTCAGTGAGATGCCAGTTGCAGCTTAAAGTAAATGTATGGCCAAATATGACGTCACCTACCACAACCAAAAAATTAAGACGAAAGTTCTGCCGGTCTCAGGGACCAGTCACTCACCAGGGAACCGGTGGTTTTATATGCACGCCTTCCTGAAGAATCCAAAAATAACATTTTTCCATCGAGCAGAAATTCCTGTAGCGTTCACGCTTTTCGTTTCAGTAATGTTGCAATCCAAAGTGCCAGCCCTCTGTAATGAGGTAATCCCACAATGTAATTTGTAGTATTTTATTCTGTCAAAATTGATCTTAGGATTTCTATAGCAACTAGATCAAAACAAAAGATGGAGCGGACAGAATAAGTCTCTCCCTGCCACCACCCATATTTTTATATAAATACATATGTATATATATAAAGCATTACACATATATAAAGTTAATGTTCATGATTCATCATTAACGCTAGAAAAACAGCACTGGAGAAATAGCAGCACAGTAGGATAACATTTGAAAAAAGAAATGCTAGCAAATGTGTAAACTGACATCAAGAAAATATATTTTAAAAAGTACTTGTTCAATTATCAAACACCTGGGAACAGAGTATGTCTTTCCCATTAAATCCAGTCAGGAAAAGGTATTATCCATTTCTGGTTGGGACAGATGGAAGTGAATAGTGGCTTTGCTGACATGAGGTGAAGAATACAATATATTTCCCCTCCCGAGAAAATCACATTTTAACCATTACTGTTAACATGTCAATGCTTAAGAAAGCTTGACTGCCATTTAGCTACAGAAGTTTACTTTTGGGAGTGTTGTATGTGATATTCTTGCAAATGTCTGTCCATTTATTTGAGTGCCCTTGTAGAAGCTGAGCTGAGTCCAGAGGCTGAGACTGTAAAAGACCCTGGAAAACTCTGGATGTGGAACCCAATGCCATTTCCAATCAACCAGTATAATAAACAGCAACACCACCCAGCTCCTTCCTTCTGAAACCCAGACTGACTCGTTACAGTGGTGGGATAAAAAGCTTGGTTTTCCTACAGACTAACCTCTCCTTAACATCAGAGCAGCTTTGGAACATTTCTTAGGAGATTTCAGTTAGATCCTGAACACAGATTGCCAGAAAACAGAATTTCCTCCTCAGTTTAAAAAGAGGGGCACGATGGACAAAAAGTCCTCGTTGAATACAGGAATAAAATTGTGTGCACGCATAACTTGAAGCACAGGAATGTTTCCACAGATTACTCACCCTCCTAAAATTAAACACACTCAAGTCTTTCACCTGAGTAAAGACCCTGACCCCGTGAAGCTCTCTTCCACTTGATGGCAATTCCCTTGAGTAATGACAGCGAAGAATTCAATACTGGCAGAAGCTGAACTATATATTCATCCTGAATTCACAGATGCTTCTGTAACATCTTCTGTCTATACACGGTCTTGTAATATCAGCGTTTCGAAGCTTATCTTACAACTGACACACACCCTGGCATATCTTCAGATCAATGTACTTATAAAAATGTTCATCAACGAGCTGTTATCTTTTTTAACTTCAAAAAATCATTGATCTGCTGCTACAGCGGGAGATGCAAAATGCTTATTTAGGCAAGAGTGTTTAAGAAGTGTAAAAATTAATGAAACTGAGGATTTCTTCCTAATTATCACCAGTTTCAGACTGTCAGAGAAGATGTACCTTTTCTATGTGAAACCCCTCATTACCCCTTCCTTCCAATAAAGGCAATCAACATTGAACTTAAAAGTTCCCGTCTGCATCCAGTTTACAGGCTTTACCATCCTGCCCTTTGAAATGGAGTCTTGTAGAAGGCACATCAGAAAAAGCGGAGGAAATTGGAGATAAAAAAGATTTAAAAATAAAAACAGTATTTATGTCTCCCAAATGGGAAGTTTGGACCAGCAAGGGCAGGAAACGGACCGGTATTTAAGCTGATTACCCAAGCAAAGTCCTCTGCCTTTTCAGCAGTGCCAGGGTCCCTCAGTAAAACCATTTAAATTAATTGGAGTTTGGGGCAGGGGGGTGGGGAGGGAGGGGAGGGAGGGAAGATGTCAAATTTTATCTGGAGTGTTAGTGATGGCTGGCTGGAGAGGGGCTTTCAGGCCCGTTAATTGGGCCCGTTTGCTCCAACGCCACAAACACTTTGACATGAAATGTTCTAATAACCCGGCAGCGCAGGTGGCCGCCGGTGTCACCGGCTCCTGACAGCCCGGCCGGGCCTGTCCCTTCCACTCAGGCCCCGCTCGGTTGAGCAGGCGGCTTTGGGCCCGCCGGTCATTAACCCAAATGTTCTCCCCTCCGTAGCTTAGCAACCAATTAAGTAGCCGGGATCTTTAACATCTGTACCAGAAATTCACACAAATAAAAGTCTTCTGGGCCACGCTGGCCTTATAGACATGGATCTTATTATGCTTTTTACCTAATTATCAGCTTGGCTCTTTTTTTTTTTTTTTGCTTTCAAGGCAAGCTCTGCCGAGCACAACCGGAGCACGAGTTCCTTGGGCAATGCTTCCCCGGGGGTTTGCAACAGATATATAGAAATTACATCTTCTCATTCACACTTGCACATAACTGACTAGACAAATAATATTATCATAGTGGGAAGAGCCAGAATTAGAAAGGAAATACTGCAACATTTAGATTTAATCTGGTGAGCGTTAGATCATGATTCACTTTGACATAAAAGCTCAAGAGCACATTTAGCCGAGGCAAAACCCATTACAATGTTTTAAATGAGAAGGAAATAACTCTAATGTTTCATGGGCTGCATTATTTGCTGCTGAAATCCTAATAATCGCCTACGCTTTACACTTACGTTGTACCTAATGAATTGGTTTTAAATTTCAGAAAGCTTCAGCAACAAATTAGATCTTATTTGCTCCTCACTCTTCAGCAAAGAGGGGTTTTTCAGTAGAATGGAACAGAAAATTGACAACAAAACCCCAGGTTTCAAACACCACACTCTATTTATCTTCACTGTATTTAGCAGAAGAATTTTTTAAACAAGCATCTTTTTTGATAAAATATTTTTTAAACCAGGTAAATATTCAGACACTGTAAGTAGGACTGGTATCACTGCTTTCCAATATCTGCAGTTAGACATCCACAGGCAAACACGGAGCAATGCTTCTTAAAGGTTAGCACACGCTCAAGTCTCAGGAAGTTTTGCTTTATCAAATAAAACACTGAGTCAATGCTCCGTACGAACCAGCGGCTGACTCAACACGAGTTTCATGAGCAGTTTAACCCAATCTTCTGCCCACTTCCACAAGATCCCACTGCTTCCCTCCCATCACCTCCTGCCTTTTGGTGGCCAGAGGAAATAAGAAATCCCCGCAGCCTCCTCCCTGCTCATTCTCCCTTACATCAGCTGACAAAACAGGGGATCATTTCAGAGGCTAGTACAGTCCTGCCCTGGCTTAAAACAAGACTGAAACGGCAGGCTCTGGAATATACATTTTTCATGGTACATAACCAAGCCCAGCTGCGTTTTCCACCCGTGCCTCTCCATCAACAGTCTCCAGCGTGCTCTCAACAATACAGAATATACTCCATTTCACCTCTGTGCCATTCATAGGAGGAAGCTAGAAATGTCTTTATAGTTGAGATGTGAGCCACAATGTGTGAAACCCAGTTTGTCAAGCTGGGCTGACTTTTTACTAATATGTCTTCCCCAGTCTGAGGAATACCAATAAAACTGGGTTTCCAGCGTTAACTTCAAGCTGGGCTGACTTTTTACTAATATGTCTGTGTCTTCCCCAGTCCGAGGAATACCAATAAAACTGGGTTTCCAGTGTTAACTGGGGTATTTACTTACAACTTGTGTTCATCTAAACACATTTCCTTGATGCAGCAAGTGGCATGAGCATACCTAAAAAGAAACCAGATCACGTAAAGCAAGCTGCTAACTCTTTCTCACATGTGCAAATGCGATGCCGGTTGCCAGAAGCTGCTGTGATTGTATGAATATGGTTCTCTGACAAACCCAACTGCTTTGGGTTTGAGTGTTGCAGGGCTCTGTAAGTATCTGCAATTTCAAGGCAGATAAATGTTATGTAAACTCAAATTTTGCAACTTTATTATTGTGTATCATTTCATGCCAAGTTCGCTCTTTACATAGAAAGCAAACATCATTGAATTTAGTTCCAAAAAAGCAAAATAAAGTTTACAGTTCTGCTTGGCCTAAAGTTTGTTTATAAACACAGGAGAAGACTGGCCTTATTATAATGGGAATGGCAGAAAAAAAAACCTCCTGACTTCAAGCTGAACACGAGCCAACAGTGTGCTCTCAGCGAGCAAGGCACAGTGCATGCACGGCTGCATCTCTAGCATGGCCCTGGCCCGTCTGCTCTGATGAAAAGATGGTCATCTAGTAACAGGGTATCTAATAGTGGCCTGCAAGGAAGTAGCCTACATTAAATTCCCTTACTTGAAGGGAAATTACAGTGACAACACCACCAAACAAGGGGCAATAGAAAAAGCTGCATCTTGGCAGGTTCAGATGAGAGATTAGGAAAAACTTTTTTCAGAAGAAGGGTGGTGCAGCACTAGAACAGGTCACCAGAGAGGCGGGGGATCTCAGTTCTTGGAGTCATTTCATGCTAAACACATACCTTTTGTCACACTGGCATTTCTGGTGATAAAGTAGCCTGTTAAGAAATTCTTGACAAGGTATTGGAGGAACCATGGTTGTTTGGCACTTAACCGCCCCCTAAAATTCTCAAAAGCACCTGACCATCTCTTTTAAATAACCAAATGCCTTTAAAAGCCTTTTCATAAATGACAGTGCCGTGCTCTGTATCTCCAAATACTGAACCATTTGGGGGTTTCACTTCCATGCAAACCCTTGCACTTCATTCCAGTGGCCTATTCCCTGTGAATACAGACTTAGGAGTGAGAGCGCAGGATCTGGCCGCGTAACTTGCATCACAAGAGCAAACTCCACATATTTGAAAAGATTATCAGTCAACTACAGTTCTTTCCACTGTAGAAACAGTTACTCAGTTAAGATAAACAAAGACATTCCCATGCACTGAAAAGGAAAACCTATTAACTGATTAAACATGTGAATCAGTTGATAAACTGGTTATCAAAGTTCTGAAAACATTTTTAACAATGACCCTTCCTGCCATTTTTAACAATGACCCATAAAAGCTAGAATAATTCAGCACTTTACAGGAAATCAGCTGGATAGAAAACAGAACGTATTTCAGATCTAAGAAGCTGCAGCTACGCCATATGACTTGACAAATTTAGACACCAATTATCAGTAAAGTAGTGATAAACATTTAAAATAGCAATTAAAAGCTTTGGACAACATTTTTCAAAGGTTTCTAACTCTTTTCAGAACAGAGCATAGATCAGAAGTCTTACCCCATCTGATGTATACTTGTAATTCATTCCTTGTTTCAGGCTTTTAAAATAACGATAAAAATACTTATTAAAAAAAAAACAAACCCAAACTCCTTGATTTCAAGAACTTGTAATTCATTCCTTGTTTCAGGCTTTTTAAATAATGATAAAAATACTTATTAAAAAAAAAACCAAACCCAAACTCCTTGACTTCAAGGATAATCTGATTTTAGTCCTTAATACAGTTCAAAAACATGTAAGTTGAAAAAACTGTAAGACCTGGCCCTTTGACAGATGAAAGTTCCTTTTTGGGTAACTCCAGATCCACAGAAGAGCTCAGAGGGATTTTTTGGCCATGAGAAAATTTAAGTGCCAGATTAGGATCCTTGTTAACCATCAACATTACAATTACTCACTTGCAAAGCGTGGACAGAACCTGCTGTATCTAAAGAAAGTGCCAGCCATGAATTTCAGGTGGAGATTTACATTTTTCCGAAATTCAGAGAAACATTCAGACCTAAGGCACTTTTCAGACTGTTCTATACAAATGCTTGACATCTATTCCCCTTCCTCATGTCCTTTGTATTGGCCACTTAAAACAGGTGTTAACCAAAATATATTTAAATCCGGAATCCTACTTCTGCATAGCTTCATGGCAAGTAAATTGTCTATAGCTTTCTTTTTCATTATCAGAAAAGTCAGTCTAGCTAAAAAGCAGCATCACAAGTCAGAGAAATCCCAGAATGCAAGATATTTCCACCAGGGTCTTGTACACTGTGCTAATAGTTAGCCAAGGTTTTGACATAAAAGTTTTCCATCAACTAAGGACTTTTTAAGAAGCCATAGAAAATGATTCAAGCTTTCTACCAGTAACTGCAGAGCGCTGGAAGTCAGTTAAAACGGTTAGTATTTAAACATTTGGCTTTACAATGATCTTAAAACAATCCACTCTTTGTAAAAAAAAAAAAACAACCCTCGCAGCCTTCTCATAAGCTCAATAGTAATGCATGCTGAATTAAAGGCCAGAGTTAAAAGCCAGTATTCTATTTTCGTTCCAGAAACACAACATTTAAAAGTAATCAAACAAGGCATTTGTTAACAGAGGAACATAAATAAAAAGAAAATGACCAGAGGTTTTTAATTTTGAAAAGCCTGCTACCATTTCTGGGAACATCACATCTCAAAAGCTCATGGTATGGAAAGACTGTATTTATTTGGCTACAAAACTGATCTCAGTAAGTAGTGATGCCTGTGCTTTTGGAAGAGGAAGAAAACAAGAAGTTCAGAGAGTTTGGGTTTTTTAAAAAAGATGGAAGTGTATTCCAAGGCTATGATGGATTTGGAATATAGCTAAGCCCCAGGCAGACCCTGGATTTGGATAGAGACGACACACTCAGCACCTCTCTGTAAAGAGCTCTTCAGTTCACCGAGTCTAAAAAGAGATGAATACACAAAGGATTTGATACTTTCAGCTCCGTAATTTGCAAAAGATGCAGAAACTGCCCAGATCATATACTTAAGGTCACGTTGCACTTTTTTGGTCTACAGAAACAAAGCACTAGTAGAACAGTATGTTCTCCCCACCATCTTCCTCCCACTGCCCCCCTCTCCACAGCGCGAAGCTCCCAGCAGGAGCCACTGCCGTACGGGGGGGTTTAACTGTCTGTGAACACAAATGCAGAAAAAGTTTCTATAGAAAAGTTTCTATAGAATTCCTGGCTCAAGCCATTCCTCCCCCTCTGCCCATGAACTGCACTCCATATGTACTTTGTGGAAAGCAGAGATGTATTTTTCTCCATCGACATTACAATAATCTGAAATACTCCCTAAAACTAGATTAGGGGTAAAAATTTACAGTCACTTTTGCAACATTTCATTTCTCCTGCTTATCTCGTGCCTTTGAGCAGCTGCTCTAAGATCAGTGCAGCCATTTTGTAAGACCAAACCCTGTGTTTTTACAGAAACTGCTTGATTTCAAATGTTTCAGTTACCAGGTGCTCAGCTTGTTACCTTGAAGGATTTAAAAATTTTCAGAAGGTGAGAACACAGAACTTTCAAGTCATCTTTTTCCAGACAGCCCAGAACCAAGTTGTCTGCAACAATCTCCAAAAAATTCCAGTGTCTGTTAACAGAAACTTTGTTACCTAGAAATGTATTTACAACTACAGCTTCTTTATACATCCCAGTTGTATCAGTATTCAGTTAAATGGTTCTCCTATTCAACTTAGATATTTTTGCAGTTATATGTAACATATACTCTTTGTTCTTCTTCTAGGGTTGAAATCTGAGTAGAGCTGTAAAAGCATAAAAAAGCGATGCTGAGAGTCATCATACAGTTCAAGAGCAGAATAGTGCTGCAGGTAATTGATAACATATACATAATATTTCTGCTTCAAAATGGATATAGCTGCGGCCATAAAACAGCGATGGGTAGTCCTAATATTGCAGCAAGGGCAAATATACCTTACATTTTAAAAAGCTTGTGTGCATACAGGGAGTTGCTGTATCTAACATGGATCGATCCCTGTCCTGTGAGTGAAAAAGCTGCTGGGAGGGAGAAATATCTCAGCATGACCCGTTGGCACAACTCATTGCATGGACGTGCTGAGCAGCAGTGGCAGGACCCCACGGTGGGGACACATGGCATGGGGCTGCAGATCTGCCTGTTGGGCCCCTCCGTGCACTAATCAGTGCTAGAGACAGAGGGGTAAAACTGAAGAGACCAAAAAGAAGGATGGGGAAAAAAGGAGAAATTCAAGTGAAAAGCTAAGCACTCTAATTTTTCAAAGGAAAAAGAAGAAAGGAGGAAGCTTTCAAAAAAATTCAGAGCTCAAAGATTCCCTTTGTAGCATGTGATCACTTTTTGTAATGGCAGCACCATTTTCAAAAACAGGTTTCAAGCTTTGCAGATGAAGGCAAAAGTATTAGGCAAATAAGACGCAGGTCTAGTCCTTGCTATAGCTCAGGCCAGATCAAAGCCAGTGGGTCAGGCATGCCAGACTTTCCTGCAGCTCCTCTTTGCTACTGGGAATTCTTGACAACTCCAGAGCACCAGGGAAGGTTGCTTTATTGCTCACACACACAGCCTGAGTCATCACCTGCAGCCTGGTCCTGCATCAGGCATCCCTGTGATTGCCAACAAGGCCACCGGCAGTTTGTTCTCAAAATGGCAACTGAAATGTGAGTTCCCGTGGAGCCCTTGGATGCGTGGTCGTGTCACCCTGTCCTAACAAGTGAGCTGAGCAGATGCTTAAGTTGGTGGCTGTTCAAGAGGACAGAGTAAAATACGGACAAGTGCTTAAGTCCCACTGGGTTCAGTCTGCCTTCACGCCTTTCCTAAGTGGGTGGTTTAAGGGAAAGGAAGGCCTTTGGGCAGGGATCGCTCCTTTTCTGCCAGACAGAAAGCATCTTCCACAGCAGAGTCCCATCCATGATGTGGGTTCTCCTTCCTGTTGCAGGAGTACAAGTGCATCATTGATTTCCAGCTCCAGTAGGGTGCATGATGGAAACAGGTTGGACAGTCACAGAATTATAGGATGGTTTAGGTTGGGAGGGACCTTAAAGATCATCCAGTTCCAATCCCTGCCCTGGGCAGGGACACCTCCCATCAGACCAGGTTGCTCCAAGTCCCCTCCAGCCTGGCCTTGAACCCCTCCAGGGATGGGGCAGCCACAGCTTCTCTGGCCAACCTGGGCCAGGCTCTCACCACCAAAATTACAAAAGTAACAATAAAAGGTGACTGAGCAATCTTTAGATTAATGCAGTACTGCCCAGCTAAGGAACTGTGGTAGGTGGAGGGAATGACAGTAAAACTTCTTTACTTCTCTCTGAACCCTCCCAAACGGAGCACTGAGCTCCCAGTGACGCCTACAACCTTTACCTGCCAATAGCTAATGTAGATCATGCATCACTGGCTTGAACTTATGACAATTTTCATCAGCTGAGGATCTGTCAGCTGTATTTAGAGCTCAGCACGTGGCTGCTGTCCTCAGAGAATCCACAGCTCAAAGAGGAACGGCCGTCCCTGCGAGTTTACAGGAGCCAGCATGAAGGCTTGGAGGTGACCACAAGGCTGTGGGCCAGGCCATGCTGAGGACAGATCCACCCCAGCTGGCTCAGACCCACAGCCCAGGAGCAGCAGTGGGGGATCAACAGGTTTTCCTTATTAGTTGGTCATTCTGGATTGGAAATGCATAGTAAATGAAGATAAAATTAATATTTTTCATTCATGGTAAAGTAAAACTTAAAGGAAAAAAAGCAGTCTTCATTATACTGTTTTTGGTTTGGGTCCTTCTGAAGCATTTTCATTTTAGTTTTGAAATGATATTAAAAAAAAAATTAAAACAAATTGCTAGCGCAAATTGCCGTTTCATTTTAGAAATTTCTCAATGAAATATTTCAACGCTTCCCACTCTTGAGGCAATATTTCATATTGAGTAATTCAATGAAATCGCCATAGACTTACAAAATGCAAATCTGCAGTTTCCCTAAAAGAGCTGAGGCAGAAAAGGAGTTAACAATGACCCTGTTCTGCCTCAGAGTGCCTTTATTTAAAAATAAACCATGTGTTAAAAAAAAAAAAAAAGACAAAAAAATCACTGTCTGTAACATTATAGTTTTCAAAGATTGTGCGGCCAGGAATTACAGATAAGCCCTCTTAAGACCATAAAGAAAAATCTTTTGGTAGTGTTCAGCATATTGAACTGGCTTCTCCCAGTATTTGCAGTAATAAAGCTGTCAAGCAACGCAGCAAAGGAGAGCGAAGCATTTCAAGGCTCAGACACATGAACTTCTATTAACCCACATTAACATGTAATTGTTGCTGCGAGCAGGCTGTTCTCAGTGTCAAGTGCTTGTAAAGGACACGAGGAAAATCTTTCCATGTGAGACAGGGCAAGGTAACTGCTGTAGCGTCCCGTGGATTCCTGAGACAGACAGTCCTCCTGGCACGCACTGCATTGATACGTATGAGTTATTCCTGGAAACTTCCCATATGGTTAGGAAATTTCAGAATGGAAAGAGATGCTATTTCACTTTAATAACTTCCATGTTTTACATCACACCGAGTAGTTGCGAGTTTGCTGAAGTCGAAGAGCTGAATGGACAATTTCAAGATGATCCTGTCTGACTGCTGCGAGCCGCCTGCAGGCTCAGAAGGGCAGCAGGGGGTTGGTGGGCATTTGCTTCAGAGCTTTGAGACACCTTGGCCAAACCCAAGAGGAAATATGGCAGGAAGAGATTTGGGATACAACTTCAGCATCTTCACCTTCCATTCCCTCGAGCTGGCTGTGTCTGAGAGGGATGGGAACACACCCGTAATCCTCCTGGACACAACCCCAAGCACCACAGCATGGACAGCTTTTTTGGGTCTGGCTGCAAAGCCCACCCAAAGCCTCTTCCACATCTCCGACACAACCCCAAGCACCACAGCATGGACAGGTTTTTTGGGTCTGGCTGCAAAGGCCACCCAAAGCCCCTTCCACATCTCCTGGAATCGGTGGTGCAGAGGTCTCTGCTCTGCTCCCTTGGGCACTGCAAAGATGCACCTTTTAAGATGCAGCAGAAGCGAGGTTGAGAGGAGGTACACAAGGCACTCTGTGAATAAATCAGAAAGGCAAACAGCAGGAAGAAGAGCCATCTAATCTGAAGGAAAACATTTGCACAACAAGCAGTGGATATAAGCCAGCCATTAATAAATTTCTGCTAGAAATTAGAAAAAGGTGCAGAAAGATTCTGGCACAGCCTTCCAACAGGATGGGAGAAACACAAACCACACAAAAATGTTACTGTGTTTTAAAATGGTTGTTTATAAATTCACAGAGAAGATGAGAGGACGTAGTGACCTGTGACTGCAGGGACTGGACTTTCTCAGTTCTTACCCTGGGTTTGTGCTTCGTGTTCCCCCAATTACCCTTCCTTTCCAGCCAGGGCAACATTCTGGCATTTATTTAACGCTTATGAACTACAAGGGTATCAGTAAAGAGATTATGCAGGAGTATTGACAAGCAGAGGGAGTTGGGGTTGTTCAGCCTGGAGAAGAGAAGGCTCCAGGGAGACCTCAGAGCCCCCTTCCAGTACCTAACGGGGGCTACAGGAGAGGCGAGGAGGGACTCTCGATCAGGGAGGGGAGCCATAGGATGAGGGGGAACAATTTTAAACTGAAAGAGGGGAGATTTAGATGAGATATTAGGAAGAAATTCTTTCCTGCAAGGGTGGTGAGAGCCTGGCCCAGGTTGCCCAGAGAAGCTGTGGCTGCCCCATCCCTGGAGGGGTTCAAGGCCAGGTTGGAGGGGGCTTGGAGCAACCTGGGCTGGTGGGAGGTGTCCCTGCCCAGGGCAGGGGGTTGGAACTGGATGATCTTTAAGGTCCCTCCCAACCTGAACCACTCTATGATTCTATGATCACTGCACTGCCCTACCAAAATATTTTCTGGCATTGCTTCAGTGAGTCCTGCCATGCCTCCTTGAAGAGAACGCTCCTGGACAGGTAGCTCTGGTTAAACTTCCACTGACTGGAAGTAAAGGCCACCGTATCAACCTCTGTTGCTGAGCAGGTAATTATTAAGTTGCTTTTCTAGGTTTTGTAAAAGCAGAGTAGAAGTTTAAGGTGCATTTGTTCCCTTGGGTTTCATTGCATGCATTGTAATCTGCCTCCCCCACCTTTCACCATCTTGCTTCAACAACTGTAGCCTGGGGGGGATTTCGGAGCCTGGATCCTCACCCCGGGTTAAAGTGGTTGCTGATGACAGACAGAGCGAAGCACGCGCGCCCAGAACCTGAGCTCTCAGGCAAGAAGCACGTAGCTAAACTTTGCCAAATTACTTTCAGAAAAGCCCTGATTGAAAGGGATCTTCATTGTAAAATGCTGAAAGACACACACACACACACACACACACGGAAAGCCCCGAAACCTCTGAATTGCACAGGCAAAAGGCAGGAAATGGCCTGGGTTTTCTGACTCTCACAGAACTGCTCATTTTCAGCTGATGACTGCATCGGTTTAATGTGTTCCAGAGCAAATGCCCTTCAAATAGGATCCACACACAATCCAACCCAAGGGCCAAGCTAATTTCCACTGCAGCTACATGGGCTGTAGAGGCCTTCAGAGCTGGAGGAAGCTCTAAAGATCTGCTGAAATTTATGCAAGAGGTGAAAATGTCTCCTTCCACGGAATTGCATCACATCATGTTTGCTCCCTTGTTTTTTCCCTTGTTTAAACACAACTCCTGCTCAAAAATTCAGTCGGCAGGCTTGTTGTAACTGTTTCACTTCCTGCACTGCTTCAGTACCATTCTCATCATGAGAGACTTCTGCTGGAGATGCTCAGGGGATGAGATTAATGAAAAAAGAAATAAAACACGTATGTATTCCCAGTTCAGCTAGTTCTGTGTCTTCCCCAACAGTGGTGATGCCTAGAGGCTGTATTAGGAGTGCTTGTGCACAACCTGCTTAAATCCATCTGATGAAAATTCAGCAGAAGATGACATGTGAAGCTACAGGTTTGGTAGCCAGGAGCTTTCATGATCAGCACAAGCTTCTCCTTCTCAGACTACGAGAACAGAAAAAGGGAAGGATTAAACACCATGAATGCGTGCCATTCCCCTTCACTTTCCTGGCACTGCTGTCCTTTCATGTGGTAGTTTGTTTTCCTAAAACACGATTTCAGAAATACATCTCTCCAAACATCTGGAAAACATCCACTTGCTCTGCCCACCATAGCAGGAACCAGAGAAAATTAGATTGTCTGTGTGCTCCACCAGGGCCACAGTTGTGGATTACCTCTGCCCTCGTCTAAAGGCTGGCTTCAGAGCTCATTTTGTGGTTACCTGAAAGCCTGCCATTGCCTCGAGAGAGCTTTTCACAACAAAACTCCTGACGTGTTGAAGGCTTTGGTGCCTCTGTCCCTGACAGTCATGCCTCCTTTTAACCCTCCCCGGTTGTCATAGATCATCCTGGGATGAAAGAACTTGTGATATACACTACCACATGTTTAAATCTGGAAACAAAGAACAAGCAACAGCTTACCTCTGAAGACTGAATGCTAATTCGCACAGAGAACAAGCTCTTTTCTTAGCCCTGAGTCAAAACCCATTTACATACTGGGCAGAAAGGGGAGCAGGGAAGGTCTAGGGTTCTCCTAAAGGCACTGGCAAGCAAGAGGCTGTAGCATCTGCCTGCTCCTTCAGCATCCAGAGCACAACCAACCACTCTGTAAGAGATCCACACTTCTACCTCTACCAAAGGCAGATCTAAGGGCCTTTTCCATACAGATTCCATCATCCCTGCCGACTGGGAACTGCAGGAAGCTGCTGCCTGTGCACACAGGACATGGACCGTCTTGAGAAATGTACACCCAAATGGTTTCATCTTCCTTCCCAAGACATATTTCAGCCCGAGTGACCTACTTCTTCAAATCGTCTTGAGAGAAAGGGCAGGACAGTGTCCCACACAGTGACAGCTCGAATTCCCCATCCAACAGTTCTCTTTTGTATTGTAAGAGCTGTAACAGCCGACAGTAACCAAGATTTAGGATACAATGGCATTTGCTAACCATTTCGTTGAACTGAATGTATACAAGCAGCAAAAGGAAACATCAACAAATTCCAGATGCAGAACGTAATTATGTTTGGATGGCAGAATGTTTCATATTGTTTTCTATAGGAAAAAAAAAAAAGAAGTCATCATTAAAGCAGTGGAATTTCAGTAAACTATGTTTTGGGTTACAGCCCAGAATAGTTACACTTGGCAGTTCAGAGGCACGGGTAAAATATTCCAAGGTTCATAAATCCTTGAC
This sequence comes from Calidris pugnax, assembly GCF_001431845.1. Taxonomy (NCBI): domain Eukaryota; kingdom Metazoa; phylum Chordata; class Aves; order Charadriiformes; family Scolopacidae; genus Calidris; species Calidris pugnax. The sequence continues at coordinate 56,940 of NW_015090969.1, read as the reverse complement.
TTTAATTTGTAGATATAGGTTACAGCTTTAGTATCACTGCAAGGGGGTAAATCATGCTCCCACCTAAACAGTTGCCAAAGGGCTCTGTACCAAGCTTTTCAGCTCTATTGGGCAGCTTTTAGGAAAACCATACATCAATGTCTTTCGTGTTCCCATGCCCCTCAGATACTATATACTCATAAAAGAAGGCTTCCTTGGCTGGAACAGGCTCTGCAGCACCTATTTTTAACTCACACACTTAGATGGTGGTGACCCACAAAGGCAAAAGATACTTGGAGGTGGACTGAACAAGGTGATTCCACTCCCCATCTCAGTCCCACAGGCTCAGCATGAGGAGGCAGCTTGGAACTGTTAGGAATTAATTTGTAGAACAAAAAATCCAGCAGCATTCAGTGGCCTATAAAGAATTTAATTTAATTTGCATTTTCTGCAACAGGTTAAAGGCAGCACGTGCCCATGAAAAAATCAGCTAATAACGTCTGGGAAGAGCTACTTGACTAAGATCTCATTAGATATTAGGAACCTCATCTGTGTACTTCTTTCAGAGCTTGGGTTCTTTTCTGTGTTAAATTAAGGGTTTAAGAAACTGGTCCACAAGACTTATTGGTAAGATGCTGATTTGTACGACAAAGACCTTATAATTAAGACCTGTCACACGGGCAACACATCATGCCCCAACAGGGTAATAAACATGGATGAAACACGAGCCCGTCTCAAGAGACTGCAGTCTACAGATAGCACCCAATTTGTCCCATTCTGTTAAAATCCTTTGCCAAAACAAAGCCTTGACACAGCCACAAGAAAATGAATGCAGAGGTTATAACTGAAACTAGTGAACAATCAAAGGCCGAGGACCGTGAGCCGCAATCTGAAAATTTAAGCATATGCTTAAGTAACACCTGAAGAAATTCCACTGAAGTCAGTGGGACTTCCAAAGTGTTTGAAAGTAGATCCAAATTACAGAGTCAGTGCTGGGAGAGCCAGGAAGTTGCTTGTAACAGCGTGAAGTGTGAGTTTAGGAAAAAATCATTCCTCTTTCTACCAGGCCTCAGTCGCTGCTTGGCTGATTTCAGTTCACTTTTGTACTAGCTGCATAATTATTCCATTCATATTCCCTCTCAGGCATCTTTCCTGGAATTTTTTCTTTGGAAATGATGTGATTTTCCTAGCGTCTGACAATATTCTGAAGTCCTGTGCTCTGCATGTAAACCCTGTTCCCCCAAAGGTACACCAGAATTTGTATCTACAGCTCTGCCCATTTTCACGCGGTGACAAGAAGAGCAATCCTTCATTTTAAGACACAGCCTTTGGTTTTCCATCAGATAGAACAAGGTTATAAGAAAGGCTTTCTTTAAAGTGCAAAGAACCCCAAAACAAGCTAAACAGCAGTCTACTTTATGTGTCTCCTACCATACCTTTATTGTAGACTAGGCAGTATTGGGTTCTTCAAAACATTCAAATCGATGCCTGCGCTAACCCAGCTCTCTCAAACAGTTCCACATTTCTGGAGAAAGGGAGTCCCTTATAATTTAGCCAGATTTCCTTTGTTCTCTGCATTCCTGCTCACCCACACCAGCTCTACAAACGCAGTCTGAGGTTGAGCCAGGCTCCTTCAAGCCGCGGGTCCTACCGCTGCCCCGTCACAGCACCAGGCGTTTGGGTGGTTCACCCTGAGACACGGTTTCCTCTCTGCTTGTTTTTACTGACAGCCTTCCATTAAACTAAAGCAACATGTCCACACGGTAAACATCCAATAACCGGGTCACCATCTAACATTCAGAGATGAGAGAGCAGCTCCACTTCCGCTACTGAGCCAAACCCCAAAAATGAAGCGCTGGCCCAGACTAAAAATTCTCCCGGAGAAGGAGAAAATTGTGGCCTTTTATTATGGTCTCGCAGTGCCTCCATCTCCAAGGGTTTGCAGGCTGGGAGTGAGCTGTGCCAAACAGGCAGTAAATCTTTACTGGAGACAACCCTGCTTCTCCAGAGAAATCTCCGCTCTTGAAAACAGGGCTAGATAAAGCACAGTTGTCCTGCATCCCAGCCCACCCTGCCAAATGTATCTTCTCCAATAAATGTTCCGAAAGAAGTTGAAAAATAAGTAAAGACATTTCCAATAAATCCAGATTTATATATAACATACATTAGACTGCAGAGGTCAGAGGAATGTGAAACGCTTTTCTAATGGAAAAAGAAAAAAAAAAAAAAAATCAAGGGAAAAGCCAGAGGTTTAACATGCAAAGAATGCAAATTTCCTACAAAGTCTGCAGACACACGGCCTACGAGTGAGTGCACAAAGCAAATGCCTGGGTGTGCAGAAGGCTGTGTAGAAAGCCAAGCACCATTTGAACTTTTATGTTACTGACTGACACCCGCAATGACTATAATGTCTCGCTATTTGGGTTCTCATAGACCCAGATCCTCAAACACATTCAAATCTGTGGGGCTTGGGACTCATAACGATGATGCATCCTACCTCTGATCATAAACCAGGCGCTGAAAATGGCCTTGACGAAATCACAGTTCTGGCCACAAAGCCTGCCTTTGGAACAGGAAAAGAGGTGGATAGAAACAAGCAGGAGAACACAAGGAAACGCTTCCAGCTCAGGAGAACTGGCAATATGGGCAACCCAACTTTATTAGCCCAAGCCAACCAAACCCAAAATTCGTCAGAAGGCTGGGCCAGGTACCTCAAAGCCACCAGTTCTAATGTGACTCTGCAGCAGCCACCAATGGTGTAGGTGTCTCACCTTCAGACACCGGGAAGATACGCGCCTGCTGTGGGGAGCCAAGTGTAAATCCTGTGGGACACGACCAGGGAGTTTCAAGAGATGGTCCCTGCAAATCCAGGCAGTCACTTTGCACAAGGAAAGGTCAAAACCAGGACACAAAGTACTCTATTGGAAAAGGTCTATGCATCTCGGTTCACATCCGGCCTGTAACAATTTCTTTTTTATATCTTATTTACATCTTTATCTGAATAGAAACACAGCAGATGAGGTGAAGCTGAAATGGTAAACAAGAATTGCAGCTTTCAGCTTTGATTTAGACGATCTGTTTTCTGATAGTGCTTATGTGAATTGTGCCATTCAGTTATTTCTGGAGTAGCAGTGGGCAGAGTTTATAAACAGGTAACACACAACAATGTTTCTCGTTCCCCCGACCCGCTTAAGAAAGTGAAGGATCACCTAAATTTAAAACAATATATTGAAAACATTAAGAATCATTTCCTGGAGTGTCGCCTAGTTTGTTTTAAGCTTTTTTTTAACACACGCTAAAAAATAGAAGCCCAAACTATGAATGTTTGTTTATGGCTTTTATGTTTCAATTGAAGCACATAACTTTTCTTTATTTTTACAACAGCCCTTTCAAAAAAGGAAATCAATTGTGCTCCTAATTGTGTATGTTTTTTAGCTGAGGACCATAAGATATGAGAAAGAGGACCACAAAATGATAGAAAAGGTTCATTTTAAAGAGTTTTTTATACGCACTAATGACTAACTTGCAACCATGTTTGGATATGCCTACTTATGAGAAGCACATGATGCCCATTCCAATTTTTTTTTTTTTTTTAATTTCAGACTTCCCTAAATTCTTAAATTCTCTAATCTAAATGTCTGGAGACTAAAGTCTCCCTCCCACAGCTTCCCCAGGGGTATTTCCTAATGCACTGAGAATTGTAAGATAAGCGTTCCTCGATGGTGTTCACACTGTTTGCTGCATTGTTTTGTTTTCCCTCAATTTCCAAAGACTTATATACAATAATGAAAATGCCACTCTCTCAGTGAGAACACTTGTTCCCATCGACATAGATGGCAAAACAAGCAAGGGGGGAACAAAGCAACCACAGTGCTGTAAATCTTTGTTCACATCACAGTCATGAGCATTATGATTTTCAAAGTATTTACAGTTTGCTACCTAAAATGGAACCCCAAAAAACTAAAGTGAGTTTCTGCTGCGCCTTCACCTAATACAGAAATTCTTTAAGTTTGGTTTGCAAAGGTACAACTATGGAATAAGGATAAAAGTACCTCGTCCAGTGATGACAGGAGGAGAGCAACAAGGTTTGTCTCTCCTTTATGATTCCTTCAGCATATGTTTCTCTGCTGGCACGGAGGACTTTGCGCTAAGCCCCATGAAGATCCTCCTTCCTTTTAAAAGCTTCCCTTCGATACGCAGCTGTGGTCGGGCCACCTATATCATGAGATTGACCCCTGCCCCTGCACTGCCTGCTGTTCCACAGCCTGCTTTTCTCTAGGGACAGCCAGGGGAGGGTAGGATTTCGCGGCTGCCATTCCAAAGCAAAAGCTAGAAATCCAAGAGTCTTTACTTAATAAATAAAATTCCAAGCACTATTCACGGCGGTGACGTCTCAGTTTACATGGAGAGTTGACAGTTTTCTTCTAGCTTAAGGGCTCAAGTGAGTTACGGTGATGAAGGAAGACCCAAGAATGTTGATTAATAGATATTGCAATCTACAAAAAGGAGGACCAAAATTCATCTCCATTCCAGCCGTCAGGGACAGCACGACAGCAGGGCTACAGCAGCAACCAGAGATGGAGCGATGTGCAGTGTCAGTGACACTCTCCCCAGATCAAGCAATGCTTTCTTCTTTGCAAAGCCAGGAACAACTCACGTTACAAAAATTCTAAATATCAGCACTTCCAACTGCACAGAGTTAAAGCCGCGAGGACACTGCACCCACTGCAGGGAATGCAACGGATCTGAGTGACCAACCAAACCTGCCTATCTCAGTTCCTACAGAAAAGGGAACACAAATCCCAGCTCTGCTGGCTGCCAGGGAGGGATGGAGCCCTTCAGAGCCCTGGAAAAAGCCTTACGTGGTTCAGCTGGGGAGGCCCAGAGCTGCATGCACAGGAGGTTTGGGAATGGCTGTCAAGAGTGACGTTGGCGTAGGTGACCAAGGGATGATCTTCTGAGAAACTTCCCAACCCTCTCTTTCAATTCAACAACCATTTTCACATTAACAGCTGTATCCATTTGATTCTTGCTCCCTATCTGACTAATTTTACAATAATAAATGCATATCCAACATTACTTGATTTCACTGATTACTGACAGTCTTGCTACTCCGTCACCTATAAACCAGTCAGCTTTCAGTTTACACTCCCAGGGAAGAAAGAAATCACACATCTAACCCCAACAGAAATTGCCTGTCAGCCTCAGACATTCCCAGCAGAGCATCCAGCTCATGGTTCTTACGGATTGCTCTCCCAAAACTCAGACCATTACGAGGAGCAGTTTGTACAAATTTCAGACAAACGGCTAGTTCTGGCACGATGACAATGCAATAAACACACGTTTCAAAGCCACTTTCGTCAGGTTCCTCTGTTGTTCACTGTACAGTTGCCAAGAAGAATAAAAATGTTACCCAGGGGTGAGCTCTCTGAAGGCATTAGGTGCTGGAGCTGAACTTCTGCGCTGATGGATCTTACAGAATTCTCGATTATGGAGGATGCCAGTAATTCTGAACTTGATGTTAGATTTATGGAAAACAAGGTAAAACTTTCTTTTTGTTTAATTTTTATTAGACAGAGGAAAGCACAATCAGTGCTCCAATACTGTCATTGGAGATTTCTCAAAAGGAAGAAAAAAAGAAATCAGAACAAAACCCAAAAGCGATGCTCACGGGGAAGCTAGTAACCATCAGTCATCTGTTAAATGAAACCTGCTCTTTCTTTCAGATTAGCTACTGTCTAGTGGTACATAATTAATATTGATTTGAAAGGCAGTCTGCCCAAGGGATCCAGAACAAGTGATTGTAGTACATGCTGACAAATGAAATATCATAATGGCCAGTTTACAGCACGACTTGACTGAGTATCTATCAGTCGGAGGGTTTTTTTCCCCCCAGACTTCCGAAAGGCTAAATTCTAATTTGACCAGATTTCAAACACTGGAAAATGGAAATGGTATTAGAGGAAACTGGAAAGTACTGTTCCTTTTTTTTTTTTTTTTTTTTTCCGAAAGGCTAAATTCTAATTTGACCAGATTTCAAACACTGGAAAATGGAAATGGTATTAGAGGAAACTGGAAAGTTTTTTTCTTTTTTTTTTTTTTTTTTTTCCAAATACTTTAATCAGTTTTTCATGTTCAAGCCCAGACTGCATGTCTCAGTGAAGGAATTTCTCAGTGAAAGTCAATGGACTAACCGATGGCATGAAACCCTGCATTCCTGTGTGGTTTTTGTGTGCACGTTCCGTTAGGCAGAGACCTCCCGAAGCAATTAGGGGAAGGAGGGCTAGAGGTCAGTGCGGTAACCTAGGATTTTAGCAACCTGTATTTCATTTCTTGCCTCGCCACAGACTTTCTACAATACACAGGGCAAGTCTCCGTCTTTTTGTGGCTTAACGTTCATACCTGTGAAATTGGGGTAAGAGGATCACCTCACAGAGCCATGGAAAGGATGAAAACTGAGGAGCTGAGGAAAATTGGGCCTCTAATAGAAGACCCACTGACAACAGGGTAGAAGACCTTAACCTTCTGCAGACAGTGTTGTCTCACACTTGCTTTCAGAAATTCAGTGAAGGGACCAAACTTCAAAATACTGAGCGCTTTCAGCCAGCATTTTCCCTTCATAAACACAAATAGTAATGTCCTTGGAGAAAAAGAAAAAAAAAAGAGGCAGCCCCCCCAGCTCAGCCAGCATTTTCCCTTCATAAACACAAAGAGTAATGTCCTTGGGGAAAAAAAAAAAAAAAAAGAGGCAGCCCCCCCAGTGTTATCGTTTCCCCCTGTCAAACCTCCCCCCTCACATGTCAATTCAGCATCTGGCTCCTCGGATGGAGTGAGACTGGTGAGAGGAAGGAGGGAGCCCTTCTTGCTGCCTTCTCTTCCTCCTGCCCTCGACCCACCGTTCAGGGAAAGGGTAGGAACATGCTTGGGTTGAGAACATCCTAAAGTGATAATTAAAACATGATAACCAAAAATGGTTTGCACAAGGAAATAAGCTGCTGTAGAAGAGACCTATTTACACCTTGTGTTGAGCTTTCTTTCATCTCTCTAATGACTCGTGCAAGAAGCATTATCAGACTCCTTACCCTGGCATCTTTGCCACGCTAGAATATCTCCTGAATATGCAATTTCAGGAAATTCACTCCTGAAATGCAATTTCTCTGAGAATGCAAGAGGGATGGTGAAGCAGACAGTAACACTACGTAATTTAATAGAAGCTGCGTTCATGAGCAGGACAGGAGCTGGAAAGATTCCCTAAGTTTCCATAAAACATCCCATTTCCCTCTATACAATCCTATCTCAGGAAACAAACAAAACAAAACAAAACAAAATCTATTAATTCTGGATTCTAAGACTAAAGAAGGAAATGACAGGTTATATTAAGAAAAACAGGGTGGCACTTAAAAAAAGACGAAACCAAGATGTCCTAATTTACTAGAAGCAGATACATGTCCCCTTTGGCACCGAAGCAAAACTGAAACAATTCTGGAACTACTCCTTCTCTTCAGCTTACTTTTAAACAAGAATACTGAATTATAGATTTGTCTGAATAAAAAAAAATAATATCAGGATTAATCCCAGAAATTATTAACATATTTCAATAAGATTATTTAATCTCCTTACACTGTTTGTTTTCAAGTCTAAAACTGTTTAAAGCTTATTGTGTAAATACTGGGCTCCCGAGCATCCTGCCGAATTCAACAGAACAGAAAGTCTAAGGCATCATTAAAAATAACACATTGTTTGCATTTTTCATAAAGACATCAAGAGTATTTCATCTCTCTGAAACACTATCTCCCCCAGGGAATTGTGGATGAGCAAAACCAGAACAAGTGGAAGTTAAATAATTTTTTTTTAAATGCCAAGAAGCCAATGGGTTAAGCTCTTAATTTATCTTTGTTTCTCCAAAGATACAACACTATTTCAGAGACATTAAGAGCGAGACCACACCTGTGTTTCTTTAGCAGTGGCCTGCTGAAAATATTTGTCAGGCATTGTGTCAGAATCCAGAGCACATTCTTTCACTTTATGATTAACCTTTAAAGAGATTACGTTGGGAAAACGCTCAAAGTGACATTCATACTAAATTAACTGCATTTGTCCTGCTAAGGGTTTACCCTTGAAATTGGTGGTGTTTTTCAAACAAAGCCTAAGTCAGCCCTAGAGTACGTGTCCTTAGGAAACAGAATAGGCAACTGAATGCTGAAAACAAGCCAGGAATGTTTTGATATTTAGACAGTAGTAAATTCAATACTCCATAGGAAAAAAAAAAAAAAAAGAGAGAAGACAGACGAGAGAAACTGACCCTTCTTTTAATAGGATCTGACTGCAGAGATGAGCAAATCAGCTTCAATTAGGTAAAACCTGAGCAGAACCTGGACTCGCATTGCAAAGAGGTCTCTTCTTCCCCTCATCCCACAAATACCCCAACCGTCTATAAAAAGTCCTGCCACCTCTGCCAGGCTTGGCATCGCTCCCAACTGTTCCTCCTGACAGGGTTTGCTCCCTGGATCCATGTCAGCTGGTGCAACTCCAGCGTTGTTTCATTGAGAGTTTATCTCGGAGACTAAAGCAAAAGTCAGAGGCTGCCTGAATCTGGGCACTTGGCCAAATCTCCAAAGACAAAGAACTTTGTCCAGCACAATGCTAATAAATGATTACACCCTCCCTTTACAAAACATTAATTCACTTGACTTGGGGCATAGGATTCCTTTTGCAAGTTAGACGGCAGGGGTTTAAAGAAAAAACATTGCCCGTTTGCAAAGCAGCTGCAACAAGACCTGGTCAAACATATTTTCCCACTATTACCTCAAACAGGCTCCCTCGTCCCACACCAGAGTGATTTGTACCACAAATGAAGTGGGAGGAATGACACAAAAGTCAATGTAATCTCTACGTTTTAGAAGAAATGTGCTGCGTTCCCCGCTGCTCCATATTTTCCCACTATTACCTCAAACAGGCTCCCTCGTCCCACACCAGAGTGATTTGTACCACAAATGAAGTGGGAGGAATGACACAAAAGTCAATGTAATCTCTAAGTTTTAGAAGAAAAATGTCAGTAGGAGAACGGTGTGGCCCTGCTGCGTTCCCCGCTGCTCTGCGCGTGTACGGCCACTTACGGTGGCAACCAGGAGAAGAACCATCCCTGAACACCCAGTTTCTCATATTCTTCTGTTTAAGCACTGGCTGTGGGCTGCTGTCCTGTCTGAGCACTCTGACTTGGACCTTTGCCCAATCCACGTTTTGGTTTTTTTTCTTAAATCCTTGATGCAAAATAATGCAGAAGTGTTTCCAGAATAGCCAAGTCTGCATCTGAGCTCCTCTGGAGGGGAGGATGACAAAGCTGCTGAGTGACAGGGCTGTATACACCAGCAGCCATTTGGAGTGCAAAACCTCAAAAGCTCAACAGCCCTCAAAACCTTGGGAGAACATTTCATGTTCTTGAGCACCATCTGCTGGTACTTTGGACACTGAGACACTTAAGGCCACCTCCACCTGCACTTCAGGGCCCAGCGCCTGAGGCTCTTCTTCTGGAGAGAAGGAAAAGGGCTGCCTTCTCCCCCAAAAAAGGCTGAAGTGCTTCCTTACCCATCTCCTAGCAGCCATCAGGTAGCGCTTTATAAATGAGAACTGCAAACTGATGGAGCCAGATCCTTTCCTCAGGGGTAACAACTATAATAACATAACTCTACGTGTATCTGTAAGAGCATTTTTAATTCAGATTAGAAGTGTGATTTTGTGATGTGAATCTACCAGTGATGCAGGAGTGAACCCTTTGTTCACCTCTGGCCAGATGGTGCTTTCATCCATTCCTTGCCTTAAAGATGCCCCAGAGGCTGGAGAGGAATTACCCCGCTGTACACTGAGCCCAGTCAGTTCTAACTGAGTCACAGTTGTGCCAACAGCCTTGTTGTATTCGGTATTGTCTTCCGTGTCATGAGAAACTCAGCAGTTACTTCATTAAAAAGAAAAGAAAAAGCTGGTTCACAAAGTTACAAAGAAAAACACATGGCTAGGATGCACGATTTGAGTGTCTGACATCATACCTGACAAAACCCAAGATTATTTTCCCTTTTAAGTTTTTGTTATTCTTAAAACTACTGCAGTGTCTCAGCCTGACTCAGTTTTTCAGAGCTGAGGCTGTCAATAACAGACCTTCTGCGTTGTCCACCACCAGTCTGAATCCAGCTTCATTTTTATTGGAAAACTATTTCATCAGCTAAAAGTGTGTACTTTGAGGATGAACATCTTGCAGACCAGTCTCACACAGAAAATGGATGATGCCCATCCTGAGAACAAGGACTTCCCCAAAAATTTCTGGGAAAGCAGTTCAGGTCTTTCAGGACAACCTGCTTATAGGCTCTATGATTTCATCTCCATCCCAGTGTATAATTTCTGTTGCTTCTTGATGAAAGGCAAGAAGAGGACAGGGAAAAGGATAAAGGTTACTACAATAAATTTTAAATACTATTTTGATACAAGTTTTTTTGTGAAAGGCCATGGGTACTTCTTGTGTGATTCAGAATGATTCCCTCTATTAAGTCATTAATATGGAAGACCCGTGATCACAAATTAACAGTCGTTGATCGGTTACGCTCACATTTCTATACATAGAGACAACGTTCAGTTTAAGGGTGAAAACACTGTGAACTCATAGAATGGGCATTTTCTTGAAGACTCTTAGTCTCTGTGGGGTCCCCGTTCCTCTTAATGTGCTTCCTTTTTCCATATTGCTCCACTGCAATTTACTCCTGCCCTTGGAACGCAGTGAGTTGGCAGCCACCGTTGATGCATGTGTCTGTGAACTCCAGATGGGAGCACAGGATTGATCTGTGTTTGTGGTTCCTAAAGCATCTGATCTCTGCAAACATCTGGGACCTCTGCAGCATCCCACAATGCATACCTTCCCTACCACCAAAAGATAAAACTCAGCTTTCTCAGGTAAAAGAAAAATAGCAGGGCCACTAGGTCTCTCTCAGTCTCACTCTTGGGTTTTGGGGAGTTGTGGGGTTTTGTTAATTAGAAAGACAAGTAAATGTTTGGAGCTTACAGACTTTCTTTCTTTGTTGAGTGACTTCTCGATACATGGACCTTCTGTGATTGTTTCTGTCAATGTCAAGGATTTCAGCATTTTCTTTTTTTTTAATAGATTCCAAAAATCCTTGAAAAACACTAAGACAAAAGCACGACTCACATTCAGAATTTCCTGTTGATTTTTTTTTTTTTAAATGACCAGAATGTCATTGGACAGCTTGTCCTAAAATAGACTGATTACAATAATTTTAAAAAGACCGTGGATGTAGAAGGTTTAAAGCAGCAATTCTGCTTGATGAGCGGCAAAATAGACTGATTACAATAATTTTAAAAAGACCGTGGATGTAGAAGGTTTAAAGCAGCAATTCTGCTTTAGGAGTGCCTCTTGCCAGCAGTGCTGTGAGTGGAGGCCCCAGGGCAATCACTGCGACTTTTGCAGGCACAAGATTCCCAGAAATGGGCTTTAAAGAGCCAGTTCTCACTGAAGAGTGACAAAGCTGTTTGTGTACACCAAGAAGCAACAGAAATACAAACCTAAAGTCATCTCCAAAACTAGAAATGCACAGGTTTGTCCCCCTGTGAGAATGTGTGATACCTGGGCAGCCTTACCAGGGGGAGAGTAATATGAACACCAAGGGTTGATAACTCTTCCTTCCTCTGAACTGCTTGAGAACCCCTGAACTGAACTGGGGGTGGTGAGACGTGACCAAAGCCTTGATCTCATCCCCCCCCTGTGCCACGTCAGAGATATATTGACAGATACAGCTCTGCCACCCAACACAACCTCCCAGATACCATGAGCATTATAAACTATTACCTCTTTTGGGTACTGGTGGCAGAGGAGATGACAAGAAATGGGAAGGAAGCACACTCGCCAAATATTAAACAGAAAGGAAGAGGTTTGGGATGTCACTTGGAAGTGCCCCAAGAGCTTATGCCTGTTGGTGGGTTTCTCCAGAGCCCTACAGAGGTAGGAAGTCACAGCAATTATGCTCTGTGCAGGCACATTAACTGGAGAAGTGAATTTTCGTTTTTTCTCAAGCTCTCAAATTCATCCAAAGCACTTCTCTCTTTGAAAAACATTCCTTTTTTTCATTAGACATGGGGGATTTCTGCTGACCAGAAAGACTGAGTTTGAATGCCATATGCTCCATAAATCCACTTTGATAATTTTGATGATCTGTTAGTTATTTCATTAGCATTATGCAACTACAAAGGGTGAGAGGCCACGTTAAACTCCATAAAACTTCTCGAATCCTGTGGAGGAGGGGTGGTGGGGAGAGAAGGAGGGAACAAATCAGCCTTAGGAAAGTTTCGGGGAAAATAATCCAAATGACAGATTATGAAACTGAGTTTTGGTGAGGCCGACAGGCTTAGCAGGTGGGCAGCGCTTTCACATGCTTTTCAGATACACACAGATATTTTGCAACTGCAGAGGAAAGCTTTGGTACAAAATTACAAAAGGTTGAAAGGCAAGAGAGCCTGTTCCTTGATCCGTTTTTGAACTGCTCTTGATCCCAGAGCATGAATCACAGACCCAGCTGAACACAGGATGCTCGCTAGAATAAAGACAGGAGCAGGCTCTCACTTTGTGCCGCTATTGATCTAAAAGCAACAACAAAACAGGGTGGGAAGTGGTAAAACTGCGACTCAGGAGCACAGGCTGTATGACTCATTCCCCAAAAAGAGATCTTTAAATGTCTCACAGCTGAGAAGCAGCCAGCCAAGAGACTCTTACCATTCAGAAACTTAGCATACAAGGAATAAAAATTCGCTACGTAGTTACATATGGCACTACATCTGCAAATATTTTACATTTTCAAATGTTTAGAGAATTATAGAAATACTAACTCCCTGTAAATGTTCAAAACACGTTTTATAGAATAAGCAAAGGCAGAGAAGTAGCTTGCTCCAAAGCCAGACAGTCAGTAGCAGTTTTGAAGAGATCCAGAGCTAAAAAATATTGGGGAAGATTAAGAATGCTCATTTCATGGCACATGCAAATTTACTTCAACAGCATTGACCATGGGTTTTGACCCAGGTCAGCACGTTTCCATTCAAGTCATTATTTGGTTCAACAGAGAGAAGCAGAAGTCTCAAATACTCACACGGTTTTGCATCTCTGCTGACAGCTTTTACCACTTCATGCACATTTCACAAAACGTGCATGCTTTTAAAACCTCAGCTCGTGGAATCAAACCTCCATTTTTATTTTTATGGTTTGGGGATTTTCATTTTTTTTTAATTAAAATTCTGTCACATGTTTGTGGAAAAGAGATCGGCGGCACCGCCACTTTTACATCCACTATGATAGAGCAAATAAAAAAGAAACCTTTAGCTATTTTTAGATACTCATTATTTCTGCATACATCTCATCATATTAATGAATGTTGACAATGAACGTTATGTTGACAAAACCAGCTATGTGGAGGACTGATAATGAAACATCCAAAGCAGAGAGTCCCTTTGAAATCCTGATTTAACTCTTCCTACTTACAAATTCCCAGTCAGCTATTCAGGAAACAGGATTGTCATCCTGCAGTTTAGTTCCCCAATCAAGTGCTGCAAATACCAAACGATGAAAGAAACGGGAAGCAAAAAGTTTAAGAACATCTTATGGGCTCTAATCTGCTCCCAGGAAATGATTCCTGCCTAGTATAGAAGTGAACCAACAAAATGAAATTCTGTTAAAAAGTAATCTACAAAGAGGAGAAAAATTCAGTAAATTACTAACTGCAGGCTCTCGTGGGGAGTTCCTGGCTCCCACTCCCCAGCTCTGTCCTCTAAACCACATTGGTTTCTGCCACACAGACTCCAGATGGAAAAGGCTCAGCTTTGGGACTCCCATTTAAACAAAGGAGCAGGCAGAGCTGCAGCCCGGGGACTGGAAACGTTCTGGTCTGGGCTTTTGGCAGCCGGAGGATGCAGCGCTCTCATACATGTGCTTCTGCATGTGCACACACACCCATGAATAACTACGGACTGTTACCTTGAGGGAATAGCCAAAAAAACTCTAAAGTGGTGACCTACTATTATTGCAACCATATCGTCTTGAAGTTGTAATGAACCTTTCCTCCCTTTCCCTCTCCTCGTGCACTTCGAGCACAGATGGTCAAACCCGGGCTCGGAATTAGGAACTTCCACTCTTCTGAGCTGTCTGTCGCTGTAAACCAAAGCTGGGCTTGGTCTGTATTGTGTATGTTTGTAAAGAACACAGGAATTGATACAACACATCTGCTCCCACTGCTTCCACAACACTATTTCTTTCATCTGTTTGAGTTTTGGCTTCTCCGAGAGGAAGCAATTGGCTGTTAATTATGGGGGCTGAGAACTGGTCACATCACAGAACTGTGTTTGCAAGCATGATTCATGACAGCATCATTTCTCAGCAGCTGTCAGCAGTAAAGGCTCAGCACTTACAAGAAACTATTATAATATTATACCAGCAAAAGATGAAGACAAATGCTGCGCACAGCTGAGAAAGCAGCAAACAAAATATTTTTTTAAAACCTTTATTTGATAGAGAATCAACTTGAAACACGCTGTTTCTCAGGAGAGATAAACAACAATCCTGCCAGCATGGCTTCCCAGACCATGAAACTGAAATCCAAACTCTTCAGATGTCCTCCCCAGAGCTGGATGAGAAATGAAAGACCTTTTCTCATTAATAGCTGGAAATTTTAAACTTGTTCTTAATACTCCCCAGACTGTCTCTGTTCCCGTGTCTTTCTTGTCTTGTGCTTAAATTGTTTGCTCCTCGGGGAGGACATTTTGATTTGTTAGCTTCATATAGGCCCTAGGAGATCTGGCCAAAATCCAGCCCTACAGTATTTAAAACCAAGAAAACAGTCAACCTGCATCAGATCAGAAGTCCATATAGAACAGCATCCTGTCTCCAGTGACTCCCAGTAGCAAATGCTTTGGGGGAGAAAATGCAAAACGTCAGAGCGTGTGTGGACTGAACTTCTTCCTGATTGTATTTTCCCTGCTTCCTGCAGCCAGCAGCTTAGCAAGAAACAAAGAATAAGGAATAAAAATGTATATTATGGCAAGGATGTGTAACAGAAAGATCTAAGTATCGTTTAGCATCTCAGTCCCTACTGTTTGCACTGCCACACTCTGCTGTGGTTGCTTCTTTCAGAGGGAGCTTTGGCAAGTGTCCTGGGAAGTGCTATCTCATCATTGGAGATATCATCACCTGAGGTAGCTCCAGCTCTGCTGCCAGACCCTGGCAGAGAGAGCCGATGGGTTCTACCCACCCCATTTTACAACCCTGTGTAATAACAAACTGAAACCAGTAGCAGTTCAGGTTAAAACATTGGGCTGCATACTGGGGCAATTAAGGAGCACCTTCCACAGCTGTCCCTGCTATTGGGACAGAAGATGGTGTCCCCACCAGCCATCCCAGCTAAATCTGCCCACACACATCAGACGAACGCTTTTATCACTCTAAACAGAGTCTGTTCTTGGAAAAATTTTCTCCCTAGAAACTCAGCATTAATGCACCGGTCACTGGGAGAGAGGGCTGCATGCAAATACTTTGTCATAACCTCAGTTCTACATAGGGTTTCCATGGCATGAAGGAAAACGAGAAGCTCTGGGCAAGCTCTAGACAGCTCTTTCCTCCTCAGTGGCAACCACTAAACCTCCTACTGTTTGCCAGAGTGATCACCATAAGGAAGAACATGGTATAATGGACAGTCCCTCTGCCCCAGCTTAGTCATCAGCTATTATAAAGAAAGCAAGGTGACCCAAAGACAACATACACAGAAGAACGCAGTCTTTTATATGAAATGAAAATACATTTAAATGGGCTTCAAACTTTTTGGTGTGGTTTTACATACGCAGTTTCCTTCAGGGTAATTGATGCTGGGGCAAAGCCTGGTTTGCAGTAGGCAGGAAAAATGAAGGCATTCAAAGCAGCTTCGTGTTGTTTGTGGGCTAACCCGAAATACCAGGGCTTGTATGTAAAACACAAAGGAGAAGAAAGGCAAAACAATATTATAAAAATCCCAAAAAGAGATGATGGGCACCAATGTGGTGGCTCGTTGGTCTAGGGGTATGATTCTCGCTTAGGGGGCGAGAGGTCCCGGGTTCAAATCCAGGACGAGACCACCTTTTTTTGGGGTGCACTAAACAAACCGGGTCCAGCAGGTGGAGGGAGGTCATCCTCCCCCTCTGCTCTGCCCTGATGTGGCTAGCTCTTTCCTCCTCAGTGGCAACCACTAAACCTCCTACTGTTTGCCAGAGTGATCACCATAAGGAAGAACATGGTATAATGGACAGTCCCTCTGCCCCAGCTTAGTCATCAGCTATTATAAAGAAAGCAAGGTGACCCAAAGACAACATATACAGAAGAACGCAGTCTTTTATATGAAATGAAAATACATTTAAATGGGCTTCAAACTTTTTGGTGTGGTTTTACATACGCAGTTTCCTTCAGGGTAATTGATGCTGGGGCGAAGCCTGGTTTGCAGTAGGCAGGAAAAATGAAGGCATTCAAAGCAGCTTCGTGTTGTTTGTGGGCTAACCCGAAATACCAGGGCTTGTATGTAAAACACAAAGGAGAAGAAAGGCAAAACAATATTATAAAAATCCCAAAAAGAGATGATGGGCACCAATGTGGTGGCTCGTTGGTCTAGGGGTATGATTCTCGCTTAGGGTGCGAGAGGTCCCGGGTTCAAATCCCGGACGAGCCCACCTTTTTTTGGGGTGCACTAAAAAAACCGGGGCCAGCAGGTGGAGGGAGGTCATCCTCCCCCTCTGCTCTGCCCTGGTGGGGCCACATCTGAAGTCCTGGGACCAGTTCTGGGCTCCCCAGTTCAAGAAGGACAGGGAACTGCTGGAAAGAGTCCAGTGGACGCTATGAAGATGCTGAGGGACTGGAGCATCTCTCTGCTGAGGAAAGACTGAGAGACCTGTTGAGCCTGGAGAAGAGAAGGCTGAGAGGGGACCTCATCGATGCCGAGCAAGAGCTAAAGGGCGGGTGGCAAGAGGATGGGGTCAGGCTCTTCTCAGTGGTGCCCAGTGACAGGACAAGTGGCCAACGAGCACAAACTGGAACACGGGAAGTTCTGTCTGAACATGTGGAAAAACTTTCCTGTGAGGGTGGCAGAGCCCTGGAAGAGGCTGCCCAGAGAGGTGGTGGAGTGTCCTCTGGAGATCTTCAAACCCACCTGGGCACGCTCCTGTCCAACCTGCTCTGGGTGTCCCTACTCTGGCAGGGGGTTAAACTAGATGACTTCTGAAGGTCCCTTCCAACTCCTACTATTCTGGGATTCTGTTGTCCCTCCAAAACACTGAGATAGTCGGTGGGGCTTTGATTCCAAGGTCACAACCAGAGGCATTCATCTAGAATCACACGGCCAAAAATCTACTGGAGAATGGCCCCGTCTTACGTTGTACATGACACCACACAAAACCCCACACTCCTCATCGGTGCCGGTACATTTCTTCTTAGCCAGTGTGAAGCAGGGAAATGTGCACCAGCCACTACTGCTCACCGAATGCCACACAAGCAATAGGCAAAAGAGCTTATTTTCTAAGTAGCTCCTTAGATTTTCCCATTGGAAATTGGCCCCGGATGGAACACCCCACCCCCAGCGCAGCCTTCGCTGGATTTTGCCACCTCTGGACAGTAGAATCAAGGTATAAAGCACAAATGTTGACTATCAACTCTAAATAGAGTTATTAACTCTAAATTTTAGAGTTAATAAATATTTAGAATATTAACTCTACCCTGCTTAATGGGATTTCAGTCAGAAGGGTGGACTCCCAGTCCCAGTGTCCCAGAAAGGCTTGGAGGCACTGCCTGTCCACTCAAGCTCTGTTTTTAATGAACTTTTGGGGCAATGAGTAGTGATATTGAAGATCTAGCTGAAAACCAAACATCTCCGCTGGATAATCTTTAACCAATTCATCACAAGGAAAAAAAAAAAAAAAAAAGAGTATCTTTTGCAGAATTCGGAGGAAAAAACATGGACAGTTCCTTTCTGCACAGATTTATTGGAAAGGTTTTAATAAACACAGATGTTGGGAACGGATGGCTACTGTGTAATCATGTGTGGAAAAAGCCAAAGGACAAAATATCCCTTAATGAAGACCCGCATCCCATGCCATATTCCAAAACAAGGGAGGAAGAAATACGGTCGCTGTTACAAACAGACAAATTGCGAGAATCCAGATGCCAAGATTTTTAATTCTTTTTTTAAACTTTGTTTCTTCTCCCAACCCTCATCTGTAGGGTAAAGAAGAGCCCTGATCAGAACAGGCCTCGCTCTGAGCAACACACAAACCAGCTCAAGAGTTCAAAAGACCTACGTGGTGTCCGAGTCAATTTTGTACATTATACCCAGTTTTAAAAAATTACATTTAGATGAGAAGACTCTCACTATTTCTGATATCCTTATTTTATACTTACTGGCCTTGCAAGGAGCGCACACACATTTTAATGTCAACAGGGACACAGATGCTTATATGAACAGCTTTTACTAGATTTAAATCTCTGTTCTGGTCCAGTTTTGAGAGGCATAAAAAATATAAAAAATCTCCATGAAAATATTTCTGAGGCAATGAAGCCCCTATTGGCCTGTGCAATTCCCAGTAACAACACCGTGATTCTGCTGTGACCAGAAATAATCCCAGATTAGCACAAATGCGTTCATTTTTTCCAAAGAAGAAAAGAGAAAAAAATTGGACACTGAAGCAAATAAAATGTCCGAATTCCTGACTTTTAACAGTTTTCAGTACAAAAATACAAATTTCATTTTTTCCTGAACTGACTATATAATATGCTGGCAGAACATCAGAATTGCATTTTTACTGAATTTCACCCTCCCTCTTTTTTTTTTTTTCCTCCTCATTCATTTGGGACTTTCATTCACTAATCACAACTAAATAATCTCCAGGGAGAAAAAGTTATTTCTGCAAGTCCAATATCCTTGTTGTGCCAGTGAACTTTGCCGAAGAATCCAAAACTCAGGCAAACTTAAGAATATATTTGTAATATTCAACAAAATAATAAATTCAGCACATGACACAGGAAATAATAATCAGATGATCTCAGCCCCAGAAGCATTTCACTGCTGTGGAAATGCCAGGTTGGAGAGTTCATGTGGAAAAGGAAAAGCCTTGTAACTTCTCCAAACATCAGTCATCACTTCCAGATACCTCTAAATACAGCCATTCATTTCACACTGCAGGATATTGTATTGAAAACCAAGGCAGGGCCAACACAGCACCTTCTACCACTAAATATGCACTGCACAAACCTTAGCTAAGTGTGTTTTTCCTATTTGGAATAGGGCTCTTTCATTTCCAAAAAAAGAGCTTCATGCTTCTCGCAGAGCAAAATATTTATAGCCACATGCAAAAAAATATAAAGAGCTTGAAAAGGCGAACGCAGAGGTATTCCAAGATAGCTCCGTGTCAAATATAGAATGACTCATCTACCTCTTTCAATGAAAATGTTCATCCTAGACAGATCAAAGGCACTAAGTACACCAAGCCCTTTTTTGCTAAACCTGGCAAGAAAGTAAAAAGGTTTTCAATCAGCAGTCACTTGGTGGGAGGTCTGTGAACAAATGAAAGCCATAAGACGCTGGCATATGAAAGAGACCATCCCCTACAATGCACAATAGGGACAATGTATATAATCTAAGCATAGTATTGCAAGGAATAGAAAGTCTAGATGAATATTTTTGTGCAGCTCTACCAGATGCCATATGGATCTGATATTTGCAGTTATGCATTATTTTTTGCTATAGGCTTTCCAAGATCTTCTTCCGTACAGACACAGCTTGGAAGGCTGGGACAAACACAGCCCCTCATCTCGTTGCACATTGACTTTTGAGCCTCACACAGTCCCTGCGTGGATTCCCACCCCCTTGTAATGGGGCTGAGCGTGCCCTGCAGCAAACGAGTCTCTGTGAGCTGTTTTATTCTTTGTCAGGTCATATTTTACCACTCGGGCTTCCACCTCTTCTACCGCCCCCACAGAGGTTGGGCTGGGGGGGAAGGGAAAGGAGAAACCACAAAACACAGGAAAGTAAAATGTCAAAAGTCTAATTTAAAATAACCCTGACCCGCTGCAGGGACTGACTGCTCGCAGCAGCAGGACACGAGGCTAAAGATTATCTCGCACAGCGGCGGTTTGTCTTCTCTCTTCCCCCGGCAGCCCCGGCACGGCACCGGCTCCCGCGGCCACCCCCCCAGCCACCGCCACGGTCCCACGCTGCCACCCCACGGTCACCGCGACGGTCCCACTCTGCCACCCCCCTGGCCACCCCCCCGGCCACC
>NW_015090969.1:0-36597 GCF_001431845.1 Calidris pugnax | reverse complement strand
CACTGCCATCGCCCGGCTCTCCCGGTCCCACGCTGCCATCCCACGGTCACCGCGACGGTCGCATGCTGACCCCACGGTCACCGCACCTCTCCCACGCTGCCACCCCCCTGGCCACCACGCCGGTCCCACTCTGTCATCACCCGGCTCCCCCTGTCCCACGCCGCCACCCCCGGCTCCCCCAGTCCCAGGCTGCCATCCCGCGGCCACCACGCCGGTCCCACGCTGCCATCGCCCTGCTACCCCTGTCCCACGCTGCCCCCCGCCCCAGGCCACCGCGACGGTCCCACGCTGCTATCGCCCGGCTCCCCCGGTCCCACGCCGCCACCCCCGGTCCCACGCCGCCATCCCGCGGCCGCTCCGCGCACCGGGAGCACCGGCGCTTCCCCCCCCTACACCGGGCGGCCGGACACCCGCCGGGCGGGGGATACGGCGTGTCACACCGGTGTGTCACACACCACAGCCTCCTCTCACACGAGGAGTCCCCTCCCAAGGGAGACGGGGGAGACCCCACCACTTGCCCCGCTCCTGGCTCCCACCATCCCATTAAAAATTTTGCTTTTCTGGAGAGAAACTTTGGGAGCTCACAGGAATCACCTGCACCCGGCAGTAACAGGGTTATAATTTATGCTGCCCATTTCCACACCCCTGGGGGTCCTTTCCAGCAGCTCTAGTACCTTAACACAACTGGTCCATGGGAGCAGGAAAGGTCAGGTCAGGAGAACGGGCTCACAAAACTCGTCAGTCATTAACTCAATCAGCCCGTGCAGCAAAGCTTTGCTGTTTGGCTGCTGTCATTCAAGCCAGGCCACCTCAACGGGGGCCTAGACAGCCCCAGTGACCTCTGCAAAGAAGATGTAGCTATTGGACCTTCAGAAAACAATACAGGGAACTTCTACACTGCTTCCAGAGACGCTGGAATTGTGCCTGGCACTTCAGAGCAAGTGATAAATTAATTAACCCTACAGGAGTAGTTGAATTTAAAGGCAATAAAGCCACTGTGAAAGCTGAACAGGGCTGCCCGGGTGATGTGCCTGAGGGTAGATGTTGAACCTCTCCAACAAGCACTGCATGGGCTTGGGCAAACCCTGCTTCCTCAGGACTCATTTCATAGACCAATCTCTCTGGCAGGCAGGACATGAGCAGGACCTCCGTGATAATTCAATAAAAATTAACATCCCCTGCAGAGCACGTTCCATCCCCAGAGATTTAGTGTTTAACACCAACACCTCAGATTCCTCCAACTTTGTGGGAAATGGAGAAGTGCATGGGCTTGGGCAAACCCTGCTTCCTCAAGACTTACTCATAGACTGATCTCTCTGGCAGGCAGGACGTGAGCAGAACCTCTGTGATAATTAAATAAGAATTAACATCCCCTGCAGAGCATGTTCCATCCCCAGAGATTTAGTGTATAACACCAACACCTCGGATTCCTCCAACTGAATGCTTTGTGGGAAATGGAGAACAGTATCCTGTGAAGCTTCCTTAACTCCTTCCCAATTTTCTCTGTCCTCCTGCTTTACTAGCTGTTGTTTCCCACTTTCAGCAGCAAGAGACAGAAGGTCAGGAGACCTATTTACATCCTACAGCGTGGCTAATCCACGGCCAACAAGTAGCCAGAGGGACCAGTAACACACAGGCTGCCCGAGTCGTTGCCGGTGAGGGAAGCTCTGCCAGAACCACAACCCACGGGCTCCGACGCGCTCCACGCCGCGGTACCATCAACACAAGTCACGGGGATGATGCAGCCTGGTCTTAACACCAGCCTGACCAGAGCAGGGTTTCACTCCAACCCCCTCAATACTCATTTTCCATCCACACACACCGGCGGGGCAGCCCAAACCCCACCAGCACAGCCCTCCCAGCTCCCGCAGCGCGACAGAAAGGTTTGAGGAACTTTACACTTCATCAGGAGAATGTTAGAGCAAAAAAGCCTGAGTTGTGAGTTTCTTGGGTTTGGGTTTTGGGGTTTTTTTTTGCTAAATTCTTGTAACTCTTTTTAAATATTAACTGCACAAAATTGACAATTTACTACAGAGGAGAAAATCCTGACAATAACATACTTCTTAGTAATAAAGAATTCATGCATTTTACCCTATTTTGAAACTCATTAACCAAACTTCTGGAAGCAATTTTTCCACGACTTACACTTCGCCAGCAACAAACAGTTTGACAATTTCTCCGGGTAACAGTTGCCTGCAAAGCACTTAAAATTTATAAACTTCTCATACAGTTTCTGACATTTATCATTGCTAAAGTAAATGGGAGCAATGGAATCGACTATGCATCATGAGTAATGTAATGCAGTATTAAAGGACACCCAGTGGAGCACTTTAGAGGGCTGAGGAATCTAAATCATACGCTCAGTGCTGGGAAAGCCTACAGGAAAATGTGTGGTGCTGTGAGCTGGTTGAGTGTAGCTGTCGCTGCTCGGTGTTTGGCCAGAGCCAAGCTCCCAAAGTGACAGCAGTGACTTACTGCTCGTGTGAATCAGAAGAAAAAGGAACTGTGGAAAGAATTCCTAATGAGTGATCACAAGCATTTCCACACCGCCAGCCACAGCCTGAGCTAAACAAAAACCTGCAGCAAGACAGGGAGATGGGCTCGGGCCCATCTGGGGTAAATCCTCGGTGCCAATGTCCGTCTGGGAAGGCCCAGGCAAAGGAGAAATAAAGATGGTAGATAGGGGAGTTCTGTACATAACTTCCTCCCCATTCATTTATTACTTCTTACATTTATCCCACGAAAATATATAGATTTTTTTGAGTGATAACAATCAGATTACGTTTTGGAATTCTTTTCAGTAGATAGGGGAGTTCTGTACATAACTTCCTGCCCATTCATTTACTACTTCTTATATTTATCCCAGGAAAATATATAGGATTTTTTTGAGTGATAATAATCAGATTACGTTTTGGAATTCTTTTCTTTTGCCCTCTTTCTGGGTTTTTATTTTATTTTTTAATCTCTGCATTCATTTCCTTTCCCTCTTTTTGCTTCTTCCTAACAAAGATACAAAGGATCACGATGTAAAAAAATAAGTCACTCTTTCAATTCCTCTATTCCTCCTCCAATAATCTGCAAATTCTATTAGTTGAAATGCTGTGGGACACTGGGATGGACTGGGGCAGAGAGAGAGTCCCAGTGAGAATTCCTGGTAGCCTGGCACTCCCTGCCTGCTTGGTGCGGAGCTGCGCTGCTGCTGCAGAAGGGTTTTATCAGAAGGATCGGTACAAACCCTAATCAGATTACAGAAATTCTAAGATGAAAGTTTAAATTACTTGAGTATTTACCTTCATCTGTATCTATTTGGTGGTTTACAAGACGGACGCACACACGACACCACCTCCAGCTGAATTATGGATGGATTTATGAAAGGCGAAGCGATATCAACTGAAGGACAGCTGAGACCTCTGAGTCCTGTCAGCATTTCTAGGGGTGATGGAAGCACCATTAACTCCCCTGCTGAAGCTCAGCACCCCTTCCTTTGTGCTGATGCAACGGTCTGTGGGTCCCCACTCCAAACCAAAGCTCTGGAAAGCGGTGGGAGGGTGTTCAAGAAAAAATATTTTTGGAGGATTCTCTACATTACAGGAGATCTTGGGATCTAGATCTGCTGTAGAAAATGATACATGAAGTATCAAGTCAAGTAAGAGCCTCAAAATACTATTTAATTCACGCTTGTGTCTTTAATATCAAAATATACATTATTTTTCTGGTTCTGAAGCTATCTGGTCACTTCATCTCCACCTCCAGATCCAATAAAGTGCCATTGGACAGTTCTCCCACTAGCCAGAGGGAGGCAAAAGGAAAATCCTTCTGGAGTCCTTGGCCACTAAAGACTGAAATATGGGAGAGGACTTCAAATCTCTGGCTTTCTTCTAAAACTCCGAGATCTGTGGTCAGCTGACATCTTTGTAGGGACTGTGACAACAACTCTTTGGCCAAGCCACTCACACCACTGCTCTGTTTCTCTCATTTCCAAAACACCAAGCCCCTGCGAGACACGCACACTTTAAAAAACAAAACACCATAAAAAGATCAAAGATCCCTCTGGGAATACATTCTCTGCAGTCTTCAAAGCCGAACGTCCCCTCACTTGCCCCCTTGTAAACTGATTAATTTCAGCGGGAAGAATCTGCTCACAAAAATCAGCAAATTCATGCAGTGAAAATAAGTATTCGTACATGTGAACTCAGGGACTGCGAGCAAAATCAAGAGAACCCTCTGTATTTTAGTCTGTTCAACAGAAACAACAGGATTTATAGCGATTCTCATTCTCAAGCTGCAATTGGTATTTAATCTGCTACCAGGCAGCTTTTTTTCTTGAGTCATTTTGCACATGGATCAGATGCAACCCCCTTTCCCTGAATTAAAGAGTAAATGAGTGCACCATCTGGCCAGCCCCTTGTCTGCTTCAGCCCCAGCGCCTGCGGTGGGATTCCAAAATGTGAGGAATGCTCACCCAGTAGACTCGGTTCACATCCTCCCTCCTATTGACTAAAGCTGCTCTGTCCCCTTCTGGGCCGCTTTATAGAAGAATTTGGTGGGAAGACGAGGTCTCTGAAATCTTAACCATCTTCAAATGTGAATGTGTGTGGTCTGAGCAGGCAGCTTATGCAATGAGAAATGGGAAGCCACTAAAATGATTCTGCTTCTAAATATTTTGACCTTTATTGACATTTATAAGTAGCAGGCCGCTTAATTACCAATTAAAGGAAGTTATTAGCTACAAAAGGAGCCTGTTCTTTTTTTCCTTTATGGCTCCTTTCCCAAACCAGTGCTGTTAGATGAGATTTCTGTGGCAGGACAAGGCAAAGGAGCCCAGGAGACCCAGGCTACTTTACAGCGAAGCTATACAGAAACCATTAGAGAAGTCAAAGAACTTTTATAAAGTGGATACTCCAGAGACAGCCCATTTGGAACAACAGTGTCTCCATTTCTGTCGGTGTTAAAGCCTTGTGTTACAGCACTGCCACATTTTTCTACATGGAATTGCCTGGTGGGCATTACTGCCGGCTGGTTTTCTTTCAAGCACACCCATAAATAAGGCCTATCCAAACTGGTTTAGTTTGGTTTGGGTTTCTTGGGTTTTTTTTCCCCCCCTGATATGCATTTAGGGTCCGGCATGAGGAGCTGAGAGAATATACAAGACTTGGCTACTAATCTTGATCCATACTGTTAAAACAACTGGAAGTTCTACCCCAGAGGTGGATGAATTCTTACAGCAAACAAAGCAGCTCCTTTAAAATCACCTGGACCCCAACTCTGCCTACAGGACTGCACGGGCTGGTGGCTCTACACACATTTATGGTCCCACAGAGTGTTAGGATTGTTTGCTGGGTGATGGCACTCCCAAGAACATCTCAATTAAAAAATTAGAACGAGCAAGGCTCTCACATAATCTTAGAGTATCTTTCTTTCCATAAAAACAAACTAGAACAGAATACCAAAACTGCAGCATGAGCAGAGCTCTGATATCTGACATTGTATATACAGATTTTTTAAACTAAAGTGCTAATATGAATTAAAAAGAGCCTCATGAAAGAACTACCCAACTCTGTACGTCCGTATTATTTTCAGTTCTGTAACACATATTAATGTTGTTTTACGAGTCTATATATATGAAGGGAGAAGCAATGTAGATAAGACCCAGAAACCCAAAGAAAGATACTTAGAACATTATTTCCTCACTGGGTAAATAATCCCAAGGTATAAGTTTCCCAGCAGCTAGGAAGGTAGCTGTGTGATCCAGACCATGCGTCAGTGTATATCAAACCCAAGACATCACAGAAGTTCCAGCATTCTCCCAGGCACAGTAATTCAGCTTTTCATCAACTCTCCTGCTGCTTATATCAAAAGAAGTCCCATGATACCTTCCACCAACCTCAGCTTCTGATTTTCTGACAAACTCTCAAGACATTTAATGCTATTTTTTTCCTTCTCTGATGTTTTTCCCCAGATCCTCCTAGCTTTTTTTTTGCGCTCTGTATTCTTTACTGAGTTAGTAATTCACCCTCAGTTTCAGTGGGAAAAAAAAATATGATTTACTTGCAACCTACTTGAAACTAAGAGTTTGATTCTGCAATCACTAAATTGAAAGGCAACAAGGGTGTTCTGTTCAATGGGAACAGAACAGACCCAGAGTTCCTGGACAGTATGTTTTTAATCAGGGAGCCTTCACATTGAAAAGGAAATGATTTGCATCATATTAGTATTCATTGTCCACCTACACAGGATGGGAAATTTGCTGAACAAAAAGGTTAAGTGTGCTGATGCCAAGAGGGCTTGCCCATCACAGAGCCGGTCTCAGCGATGAAAGCGTCTCAGCTGTACCTGTTCCAGGAAATTACATCAAAAAACCTCTGCATTCATGGCTCAGGGGAGTCAGACCTGTTTCTTACTGTACATAAAAGGTCAGCTGAGATCTCTGTGTGTAGTGTTTCATCCCAGGAACAGTCCAAGTGTATCAAAAACAAAAATAAAGCTCAAGTGAAAGAAGATAACAGAAGGGAAGCTGCTACAGCCCGTCTTACAGAGTTTACTCAAATGTGTCACTTTAGATCAAGAGAAATGTCCTTCTGCAAAGTGTTTATCAAGGGACCCTCGACTGGAAAAATGACACAAGAGTTCTTTGTGCCTCTTGCAAAAAAGCATATGCGGGCTTTACCATGCAAGACAGTTCTTCCCAGCCTGGGGGTGACAGAATCAGCTGGAGTCTGGGGCTACTTCTGAAGAATCTGTGAAACACAAACTGAGAAAGAAAAGCCTATTGTCAGAAGGCCACAATTTGCTACAGAGCTGTAGCCCTGTCCACTAGAAAGTTTTAGGCACCTGCAGTTCAAAAAAAGATTGCAAGTCACTTGTTTAGGTGTTTTATACAAGATGAGGTTTTTTTCTTCCTGTAACGTTTGATCTGATGATAAAAGACTCAAAGAAAATTTTCTTTCCAGGAGGCTTCCCAGGGCTCCACTAAGTCCTTTTCCACTGTCTTTTACTGGCTTCATTTATAGTCACTGAATCCTTTTTTTCCTCATCCTTCAATTTTGAGCAGAACTTGGTCTGTTTCCAAACCTTTTTTCTCTGGATTGATCTCTGATCATGAACAGCACCTTCTTATCCTTGCACCTAAATCTATTAAGCCTGACCAGTAAAATTTCACTGGATGTGAAGTCACATCCACCACTGAATGTCACACCCTAGAAAGCCTGTGCATCCTTTAGGAAAAGGTCTCAAGCCTGATCCTTCTTCTCCTTTGGCAGCTTCTTCCAAACCAGGTATTACCAGAGGGATAGAACGGGATCTCACATCCTATGTGAACGTCTAGTTATCAAATGTCTGAGGAGAAATTATATTCAAAGACATTTTCCTGAAGATTAATAACAAGGAAAGCTTGTGGAAACATCAGCCAAAGTAGCTGCTGATGTGCAGACTCCAAAGACTTGGAAAAGCAAATCAAATCCAAGCTTGCAACAGTGATCAGTTATCGGTAGGAATGAAATATCTGCCTGAATCCTGATGAACTTGAACAATTCAATAAATCACATCACTCCACGTACACAGCCTGATAGGAGTCAGAGAGCTGTACTGCCCTTGAGAGCTGGGCAGTGAGTTCTGGGAGGAAGGAAATAGCTGCCACATGCAGTAAATAAAAAGAAGTTTTTAAAAAAAAAAATACACACATAGTTCTGCTGCAGAATCATTCCATTCAGCCTGGCTAGAAACACAGGCAGCTACAAACCGATCATTCATCTCCAACATAAACATCGATTTGGTTAGACTAGCAGTAACATAGGTAGAGATTTTTAGTAGATGACATAAATTAATGTATTTTTATATTTCCTGACCACATTAAGCTTGAAATCAGAGTTCTAAAATGCGAGCCACACACTATAAGACTTCTAATAGCCAATAAATTCAGATAGTCACAGTGAAGCAATGTTTTCTCCTTAAAGGTACATTTTGCTGCAGTGTATATAAATACAAGGGGACTTGTTTTTTTTATGGATTTGAAATTATATGTAGCTGAACATGATCATTCAAAAAAGGTTAAAGGTCTCTTAGGAGGACAGCAAGATGGAAACCACTTCAGAAGGCACAATCCCAGAGTCCAAATATTATTTCTACATGGAAAGACATTAGTAAGGAGATGGGGGAAGGTTGGGGAAAATTACTCTCTCCCCAAAAGGTACAATCCAGGAGAGAAGAGATAAACCATCCCAGCTCAAGAACATCAATGTATTCCTCTGTTTCCATCCCACGTCTACTACACTAAGAAAGCACTAAACAAGTTATCCTGCCCTGTGCATCCACTTCCCATTTGTAAAGTAGGGATTATAGTGCTAGAATTCCTTTAGGTGGTGTTAAAGGAATAAATGATCTTAGACAATTACCAGTAATACTTAAGAGCCTAAATACTTAGATGCTAAAGGTAACTTTTAACCTCTAGCACTTTAAAGTGGAGATCTGCATTATCATCATGATATCCCACACTGGGAAACTGAATACAATAGAAATAATGACTTTTTCAGCTTCTCAGAATGGGTCAGTAGCAACATGGGGAGTGACTTTCAGGTGGTAGTTGCCCATACAACACTTGAGAAGGTATCTAAGATCCACAAAGGCTAATGTTGGGGACCATGCCCAGCAGTCAGAGAACTTAACGATGCGAGGACTTGCAGGATCACCAGGCTGAGTTTCAGCAAAGTGTTGCTCACCAAGTGCGCGCTGGCTGAAGGACAACACTCCACTGCATGGACTTTGAAGGCAAGGCCTTCGCTACGGGAACAAAGTCGTTCAGATTTTGGACCTACCACTTTCTGTGGGTCTCTTACAAAGAGACATGTTCCCAGTGGGGGAGCAATAAAGAGAGTCCGTGTGTGTACTGGCTCTAGTGCCCGTTATTGACTGAATGCAGCTGGAATAGCCAAGATGAAAATATCTGAGCGCTGATGTCACTTCGATACAATTGCTTTGGAGGCTGTTCAGTTTTCCTTGGGGCGTCTATTCATTTTAGGAGACTTGCTGATCTCTCTCTGATGGCTGGAGTTTTATGACCAGAAAGAAATGAAGATGGCAGCTAAGAGCCTGGCTTCACAATGAGTAAAATAATCCTTTTAAGGGAGAATTTGTCATTCCCAGCTCAGTTTAAAAACCAGCAATTGAGACGAAGTAGATGGAATGTACTAGCAGAATGAATTTTAAAACACCAAGTACTTTCAAGTGGAATTAAGCTGCATGATGACAAACAAAACAAAAATAACAACTACCTCTCCACCCACCTATGTTAAGGCTGAAAAGTCAAGTATTCAAGAGCTAGAAACTCCAGAATTAAGGTTGCCTTGAGCAGTCCTAATATACTTCTCCTATGTGATACAATTAAAAGATATTTTTCCCCATGGCCTCACCCCATTTAGTGGGCAAGATGAACAGAGCTATTCAGTATTTCTTTTTTTACCTTTTTGAGTCAATGTGTGGCCTTGGTTTTATTTATAGCATGCAGTTTAAACTCTTCACTGAAAACAGGATTATTCATATCCTTGTGGGTTTTAATATAATACTTATCACTGAAATATTTGCTTCAAAAACATAACAAACGTCTCATGACAAAACCCCTGCCAATGAGGTAGGATGGTAGCACGGTCCCTTCAGCCCAAATGTTTAATCGGAATCAGAGGTCCCACAAGACTGTTTTGATTAGCATGAGATCATCTGAATGTAATATAGTGTATAATATATTCTTGTTTTTAGAAAACCAGTGGTAACAAAACCCCATTGCTCTGAGAGAGAGCTCCAAAACTTCCACTGCCATGAGTTCTGTGTTTGAGAAACCATCTGTTTCCTTTCAGGGTCATCCATAGCATTTGCAAACCTTGTTTCCCGTGGTTTGAAGCACCTCCTTCTAAGACCCCTGGGCAAAAGACAAGCAAGACCTAGACCAGAGCCAAGCAATCTAGCAGTGTAAGACTAGAATGAAACCATTCCTAGATCACTTGATTTTGGAAGATTCCCACTGAAATTTGCAAAATAAAAGAAAAAAAAAATTACCCCCTACCTCTGTTTGCAAGTGGGCATGCAATTACATACATAAACCTAAAATCAAAAAAGTAGTCATTGCTAGCAGCAAAAAAATGAAACAACTTTATGTTTGTAGGATTTTTGTTTGAACACAACAGTGCTAATATTCTTTTTCAGCACTTAATCATCCATCAGCAAAGTTTTAAGAAAACTTCAGTTTAGAGACTACATAATCACTCGCAAACAAGACAATTTACATTCACCCTCTTGATCTGGATCTAAGCCACAAATCAAGTAACTCTTCTTTTGAGACATCATCTCTGTAGAAAAAAATGCAACCTCAAGTTCTTCCATCAGAATTAAACCCATTTGAGAAATAAATCCTCCAAGTTAATGCAAGGCTGCAGTCCCACCTGCACAACCTCTCAGAGAAATCAATTTATGACTCCCTCTGTCATACTGCTTGCTTTACATGATAGTCTTAGAGAAAAATGCTTATGTTAGAAATATTTCTTAAAAATATTACTCACTTTTCTGACAGCCATGAGGATCTCTTTATGTTCTTCTGGTCCTTATTGCTTATCTCAAACTGTTCCTCAATGATACTCTCTTCAGAGGAGAGGATCTGACAGCTGAAAGAAAAATGCACAACGCTTACAGTTTATATCCACAGAACTGGAAATCTGGCATGTCTGGAGGCTTTAGCATTATTATTATTACAAATACATTTTGGAATTTGTATTTTTGGCATAACTGGAAGATTCATTGCAAGGAATGTAGCTCTTTTTAAAATGTGTTAAATCAGCTTGGATTATTTCAAATTCAAGTACTTCAGCAATGACTGTAACCATGATTCTTTTTTGATGTAGTAAAAGGCAAGTTAACAAACATGATCTCAAGTATCACTTAGCAGCATCTTTAAAAATACCTATACACTATATACAGTATCACTTAGCAGCATCTTTAAAAATACCACCGTTATTATCCTAGGATGCAGCTACCTGAAACACTGCTGCTGCTACAACTTGCGTTGGATCGAGGCAGTTTTGTTAGTTAGGCTTTTTTCTTTAATTGGTTAATTTTTCTTTTATCTGGTTTAGAAGCACCCACTTCCTCAGCCTGATTGAGAGTCTACCCCCATCCAGCTGATGCTCTCAGCTGAGCTCCCAGAACTGCTCTCTGAGCAAAAGAGGCTGCAAAGGAATGCAAACCAGCTCACTAATACACAGGGAAACTACATGCCTTAGGAAGCTATGGTGATACAACAGTTGCCAGAGATACTATATAAGCTACAAATTACAATCATCTCACTGCCAACACCTGGTCACATTTAAAATGGGAATCCTATAAAGCTGCTAGTTACACCTCCTCATGCTTTTCTGAGCTTAGATGCAATCTCAACTCAGGGTTGGGTTTGGTTTTTTTCAAACTTAAATACATTCTCTGATTCACAGTGATGTTTCAATGAATTAGTTCCATTATTCCCTTTTTCACTGCCTGAAATTGAAAAAAAGGCTCTTGAAATTTTATCCCATCACATCACAAAGTGACAAAGACTCTCAGAACCTCATCTAAGCCATGCTGTAATTAGCTAGACTTTCTACTGACTTACTCAGCTATGGAGTAGTCCCCAAAACAATAAGGGGGCTGTGATACAGCAAAGCATTGGGGCGGATATTTCACTTCAAGAATACACTAAATTTCCATGGGCATCACTTGGTGTTCTACTTGAGAGAGGAATTATACAGGTTCTTACATATTTTGCAGAACATACTTCCCCCTGCCCCAAGTTTCTGATGGATATGTATGTAAGGCCTCACCTCTGAAATTTATCGCTGAAAAGGTAAAAGTAAAAGCTGGGGCGGATATTTCACTTCAAGAATACACTAAATTTCCATGGGCATCACTTGGTGTTCTACTTGAGAGAGGAATTATACAGGTTCTTACATATTTTGCAGAACATACTTCCCCCTGCCCCAAGTTTCTGATGGATATGTATGTAAGGCCTCACCTCTGAAATTTATTGCTGAAAAGGTAAAAGCTTTTTTTTTTGGCAGGTTTTTTGGTTGGTTGTTTTAATAAATAAGCTACGAGAAGTACCAGGCCATGCCACCAAACAACTGTCACTACAGGAGCTCAGCCCAGCTGTACAAGAACTGAGATTATCCTGTAGCTCATCTTCACACTTTCCTCCTGCAGTTTAAAAGTTTACCTGGGAAATAAGGAGCCTGGCAGTTCAGGAAGCAGTTCTATCTGTGCATGGGGGTAAAGCCCTCCTCTCCTCTGCAGACCTGACACTCCAGTCCCATTGACACCTACCCGGAGGTTGCAAAGCACCTTTTTACATTCCTTTCCTGCTCTTCTCCACTTGTACTGACCAGGCAGAAAGAAATAGATTCCACCACTCAAGTAGTGTTGGTGGTTCCCCCATAAAT
Organism: Calidris pugnax; assembly: GCF_001431845.1. Taxonomy (NCBI): domain Eukaryota; kingdom Metazoa; phylum Chordata; class Aves; order Charadriiformes; family Scolopacidae; genus Calidris; species Calidris pugnax. The sequence goes on along the minus strand of NW_015090969.1, from coordinate 24,148 downwards.
AACAGATTTCCAACTCGCTCGTACCCCGTGTGGTACTTTTCACTAGCTTTTTTCAGTGGTTTGCAGAGTGGGTGATGACCAGCATTACAAGCATCTCAGGGGTGAAAGGACTGAGGAAGCAAGCCCAGGGTCAGCCTGGTGGTCCCCAGACTGTCCCCAAACTCCTCCAGCTCTGTGCAATGCTGCCTCTTGCTGGAGCACAGATAAACCTTCCCCAAGGCTCTCAACTGCTCTCTCCACCCTAAACCCCCAGACCTCAACAGAAGCAAAACCAGGCTCAGTGTCTTTAGTTATTAGCGTGCTTTATCTGTCCATTTCCTCACAACTTGTGTCTGCCTGGCTGCAGGAGAAAAGGACTGATGTCACACCCTGTAGGGTAGCATTAAAGATAAAATGCCCAAGGGGTGTGTTTTAAAATGGGTAGTTAAATTGGACAGCCAGAAGCACTGAATTGGAATGTTTTTCTCTAAGTTTTCTCCTCAAACTTAACTTAGTTTGAAGCTAAGCTGAATATCCATAGAAAGAACAATTGTATGATTTTAGTAATGAGCTAATTAAACTAATTCAGTAATGAACCAATTCAACCCCTTCCAAAACAATTCATGAACTCTTACTCATTATCAATTTACAGTGCTTGGGGACCTTCATTAATTAGCACTATTCCTAGCTGCTGTATGTATTTATGTTATGCCTGCAGTATAAAGATGCACATGGAAAAAACATAGAGCTGTGTTTTTTTGTTCATACTCACAGACAGGGATGGGAAAACCTCCAAAAGCCTTCTCGATGTTTTGTAGTTGTCAAGACACTTCATTTTCTCTCATTCCCAAGCTTCAGAAGCTTCCTCTTTGTGATTGCAAACAGATGATGGCAGAGCATGCAATTAGGCTAATACAAGTAAATTCCAATCAGCGGTAGCCTGCAGCAGCTTCTCAGTGTTCACATCAAATGGAGGCCAACTCTTAGCATGAAGCTGTCAGCAGGAAAAGATAAATTAAAATTGATCATTAGAAGCAAACTTCTGTGACCTTCTTCATTGCACCCAGGAGTATCTATAACATCTGTCATTTATTATATGTCATGGTCGGGACTTTCAACCATCCACTGAGCTCGGGCATCCAAAATCCAACCTGCACCTTTGATTATATCCGTGCAAAGTCTCACGAGCTTTGACCATTTGGGAGAACAGCCTTCCACAAAAGGGGGAAACGTCTGCACCTTTCTACAGGCACCAACAAACATTATTAAGAATATACAATTTAGGAGCTTATTTGAAGATTACACCTTTAAAATTTGAGCTTTTAGTGCAACTGGAATAGATTCTGCAGATTTACCCTATTCTGGCCATTCTTTATAATCTTTCTTTGCAAAACAGAGATGGCAGATTCTCAAACATCTTAGCTTTTCCAAAAATTACCCCAGTAGAACCTGTGCTTAGCGATAACAGCCATTCCGTGAGCTCAATGGGCAAACTCATAATAGTGTAGGAACTGCTAAGTTATGGGGTGTAAGTCCCAGATCTCAGGGATCACAGTTCAAACACAAGATCTTCCAGCCTTCTGGAGGTTTTCTTAAGATGAAGACTGTCCTCAGAAGCTGCCCACAAATTTCCCAGGATACCAGAAGACTGGTATTCCCTACAGAAGTGCATCCCTCCCTGATGCCCCAGAAGTTTGTCAGCAGCCCAGGCTGGTTGATGGCATCGAGAGCTGGCGAAAAGGCACATAACAAGGTCAGGTCCAGCAGAGTTTATTGGGTAAAGGGCAGAGCTGTGCACACATGACCACATGGCTCTGCCTAAAAGCATTTATGTAAGAAAAAAAGAATGGCCCTAAGCATGGAAAAGTTGGCAATCTTTATTCTACAGTTACTGGGCAACACTGGTGTATATATGCAAGTTCAAAACCAGGCTTTTTATGGCAGAATGAGTCTTCACTGTCCTTGATCTCTTTTTATAGGCAATAAAATGCATCTCCTACATTTCCAAACACTTCTCTCTGTCTTTAGAATTCACTCAGTCGTAAGAAACAGTTCCCAACATCTTCTCTATTAACAACTATATTCCCCCAAGTGCTTCAAGTCAAAGCAGCGTGATTGATTGTAAAGCAAGGCATCCTCCTTTCAATTACTTCCATTTTCCTATTTTTCTCTGAAAAGCAAGTCCAGGTCATTAGTACAGTTGAGCGTTAGACAAAAAGTTTCCAAAAACAGCTAACATAATGCAATGAAAGTAATTTTGTAACACAGAAAAATACAAGTACAGTTATACAAGTGTTCTTGTTCCAAGAACAATTGTAAGTGGGTTTTGTTTTGATTTTGAAAAATCTCCAATATCTCAGGGTAGTTGCAGTAGACCACACACTGGAAAAATTATGTGTTTTTCTGGTCACTGGATAATAAGAAAGGATTTTTCTCTCTGAGACAGAAAAGGCCTATTCAAGGTTGGAAAGAGAGAGCAACTCGGAAGAATGAAGAATCAGGAAGCTGGGGAGATAGGTTATAATTGTATGATTTGGTCTGGTTGTCTGAACAGCTGCCAGGGAATTAGGAAAAACAGCTTCTACTTTTTCATCAGCCCAGGCAAAACATAAAGGGCTAAAAGAAAAAAACCCAAATAAATACCAGTTTTATGGTGTCTGCTCTTAGGGGTGACTCCACCTCTGGTTGTCTGTCTGGAGATAAGAGGTTTTGCAACACGAAGTGTAGCATAGAGAGAAAATAAAGTGGGAGGATAACTATCAATTTGTTTAAGATCGTGGGGTTTGTGCCCAAGATTTTGTGATACGGTCACATAGTTTTCTGCAGCAAGACAATACATAAATATCTGCAGCATTTATGGAGGAAGATCCTCTCCAGGCTGTAGACAAGCAAAGAGCAGATAAACCATAAACTGAGAGGCAACTGTGAGTTTCCCCTGACTTCACAACCCACCATCCCTAGGCAGCTGCATAACCTACTTTCCAGGGCATTTTACTGCAGTCATTGGGCAATTTTGGATGAACTCCACTGAGTGCATTTTTTTTTTTTTTAATATTCTTTTTACCAATAAAACAAAATAAAAGATTTTATAGCCTTGATGTGTTTCTGGCATATTTAAAAAACTGCTGCTAATAAAACTTTTCCAAGATGAAACAAGAGGAAAAAATGACCAAGCTGTAGCAATGTAAATATCTCATGACTTTTTTTTTTCTTCTTTTTTTTTTTTCGTAAAGTTGGGCTTTTATGCAGGAAACTGGGAAACATCATCACAGAAAAACACTGTGTTGAGAGAAGAAAACCCACATAAGCACAACTTAGAGAGTGGAAGAGTACTGTGTTTCTAGCAGCCCACAGTAAATTAGGTTGAAAGAATGATGTTTTCATGCCCACCAAGGGCTCGCTCCTTCTGACCACTGAAGTTGGTGACAATTCACCAACAACTCCAGTGATGCACGAGCAGATTGGATGGTACAGATGGCACTGGGAGAGACCTGACAGACCAAAGTTCAGTTCTGAGCTCGATACAAGCTCCCTGTGTGATTTCTGTCCAGTTTCCCTGGGCCTCAGCTTCTCATCCATAAAAATGGGGTGATGTCTCTTTGTCTGCTTCCACTGGCAGCTTTCTGAACAGCCACAGTCTCTCTCCTGGCACACCAAAGCCTACATAACATAGTATACAAACTACAATGCTGTTCCTTATTTTACACTACCCAGCAATGTTTTTAATGTTCATGCTCTTTCGTGAAATTGACCACGAGAGGGCACCAGTAATGCTTACCAAAAAAAAAAAAAAAAAAAAAAGTCAAAACCAAGTAGTTCAATAAATAAATCAAAATTTGCTTACAGCCTCTATAGCTTCAAAGGTGCTGGATAGCAGTTTCCACGGCCATGAGCCACCCACCCCCAGAAAGCCCAAGTGTGGGGCAGCTACAAGGATGCCCTGCAGTGGGGAGAACATGGCCCAGGCACCTACAGCCACCAGAAATGGGGCTTCTGCTGCTGCCCCTACGAGACTCTGCTTCCTTACAGACCCCCTTTCCTTCGGGTGGACGTGTGAAAGGGTCACGGACACATCGTTTTGTATCAACACTGTTCAGAGTCTCCCTCGCAGGAGCAGCACTTTCCTTCTTCTCTGCTCTCTTGGGGGGGCTCACCCCCTTCTCTCCCAGCCCAGAAAGATTTTTCAGTCCTGAAAGCCAGGTCTGAAACCATGTTTTTAGCCCAGCAAGGTCTAGCAATGGATTTATTTTCAGTCCTGAAAGCCAGGTCTGAAACCACACGTTTTTAGCCCAGCAAGGCCTAGCAATGGATTTGTTAGTTTCATAGTCTTCTCAATGCATACTATCTAGGAGGGGGGACTAAATAATCATTCACAGAACTAAAAGAACGACCAGCTCAAGCTGAACAGCTGACCTCCAAGACTGGGAGAGCTGGTTTTTTCCCCACAAAGACATAACCGTAAGGAATTCTTCTACAAACAAGAGAAAAGAAAAAGCTTATTATTTTTCAAGACTGCGTCCTGAATATCTGATGCAAAATTATGCCATGTAAAAACAAAACCCTTGGCCTCCCAAAAATCTCCCAGTGAGATCTCCCTGCCAAATACCATCCAGGATACAGACATTTGCACCAAGAGAAAAATGTCAACAAATACCCTATTCAAGAGCAAGTGCAATTACGTATGAATGTATAGATCACTCACAAAGCTAATTTTGCTTACAAAGGAAAATACCTCATTGCTAAAAGATTCGTATGATTAAGCTAAACCTTTTCCTGCAGCATCGACTGTGAATACAAAAGGAATGTTCTTTTTTGTTTTGGCTGTAAGTGAACAAAATGCTGTTTTCAACTGGATGTTTCTCACGAGTGTTTGTGACAGCTGGATTAATTCCGTGCAATTATTCTGTGGAAGTAAATTTACTCTGAAAGGCCCAGTAAATTTCTGGCAGTTCAGAGGAATCTCCCAGTTAGGACACATCCACCGTGAACACCACCAGGTAAGCCAGGGGGAAAGTAAAATAACTCAATCTATAATCAGGGTAAAAAGTAACCCAGCTGCTAGAGAACAAGAGAGTTAAAAGGGTGTTTTATAATACCAGCCTAACAGTCTAAGCTTGATAAATCTCTGCATTATTGGAGTAGCTGTTTCCTCTACTGCATTTGTAAAGGTGTGTGTATTTGTGCAATTCTTGAACGATTGAAATAATTTTTAATGCATTTATCAGGCCAAAGAGCAAAATAAAATACTGCTTTTGATTCAATTCAATAACATTATGGAAAATATGCAAGGAGCGCTACTAATAGTTACAATTTTGCATTTCATTCTTCTCTCATTTTCATCACCCTGCCTGAAGCTTAACTCTATCTTCCATTTAGCCCAAGTTATACTTTTAGCCTTCAAAGAAAATAGTACCCTTTCAGCAGAACAAAAAAAAAAAAGCTTTTTGATCACCCTAAGCCCTACTTTGTAAAGCGGAAATACTTGACAATTGCTCTTCTATTTTATCAGGTGGGAACTTGCAGAGAAAACCTTGCAGTGATGGAATTAACAATGCTGAAGACTTACATTTTGAGAATATGGTACCTGCTCATGCCGGTAATACGGCTGAACACAGCTGAGGATTTCCAGTGGACAAAGAATAATCCAGGCTCTTTCTATTATGGCACTTTTCCAGCTGGTACTTTTAAACTACACTCGATTGTGGCTTTTATAATGCTTTAGATCTACTTGTGTGTTCGCACCAGAAAGCTACCTAAAGGTTTTCCTTGTCCTTCCAGGGAAATGGCAGAACCAAGCAACCAGATTCTTGCAGAATGCATACTTAGTGTCAGCTTCTGCACCTCGCCCTGGAAAGCCAAGGATTCATATAACCCTGCACTTCATGCAGTCACTTCAAACAGTGAACACTAACAGATGAATCTTTCATATCCAGATCTCCCTCATACATACTCACCCATTTCGTTCAACCAAAATCAAAACTAAATATATATAGGCACTGGTTTGTTTTCATGCTCAAGGTTTTAACTGGCTTATGAAATGCATTAATCATGTCCTTTTGTATAATACTAGAAAAATAATCCAGAATCTTTCTATATATTTTAGATAACAACAGCTAAACTTGCAATTCTTAAAAAAATCCCTAAAAACTAGCAGGCAGAAATTATGTGGGAACCTAACTTTTTTCTTGCAGTAAGATACTTCTGTGACGCTACCAAAGCACTACCTCATCACTGTAAAATAACATTAACAAGGTTTGGTATAAGAAAGAATTAGATCCCTTTTTCAGTGCATCAGAAAAGGATACCTTTAGAATATATCACGTTTTCAGGCAGTCCCTTTTATCGATAAAGTTTCATGTAGAAAACATTGGCCTCTCATTCAGCAGGGATGCAATCACCCATTTCACACCAAGCTACACAGCTGTGAAAGGGCATCGATTACTTTCTCTTATGAAAATTTTGTATGAAGAGCAGCTTTGCAGGAAAATGTTTAAATCCTAACTCCCTTCTTTTTACCTTTAGGCTTTTTATGGGGTGTTGGAAGTTCTGCATACCAGACTGAAGGGGCCTGGGACAAGGATGGGAAAGGACCAAGTATCTGGGATGATTTTACTCACAAGAAAGGGAAAGTGTTTAGAAATGAAACAGGAGATTCGGCGTGTGATGGCTACTACAAGGTTAAGGTATTGCTAAAGGGGAACTATCCCTCTAGAAACATTCTGGAGTCATTTCATGATATTGATTTCACATTTTGAAATAACAGTAAAGCTGAAATGCTTTAGTTGCTCGTTCAACTTAGGGATGCTATTTTCAATTAGTTCAGTAAATCTTCTTTCCAAATAATCTCATGGAATCAATAATGCCACAGCATTTCCCAAATACGCCTCAGTTTTTCAAGATTTTTGTGTCCAAAGAAACATTCAAAATTTTGTGGGAAGTCCAAATGCTTAGTTAGAACAACAATGAACACATTTGAACTTTGAATAAAATTAATATTTTTTTTGTGAGGACGAGCAGCTTTAAAGGTTTTCTTTATATATTTAAGAATAATAAAACCATCAGATGCTTTAATACTCAGTCTGAATGTTTTCCATTTTTTGGAATGGATAACAAATAAACAATCAGTGCAGCTCTATTACCAATACGTTTCCAAGCTTAAAACTATCAAAAACAACTTCAGAATTACTGTCCTGGAGGAAAGACAGATACACAGCAAAGGGAATCCAAATGACTGTGATAAGCCAATATTACATAATTGGAATTCCAACTACTTTGATAAAAGTTATATTCACAGCATCACAGAATCATTCCACTAAGGTTCTTCCATATATGCAAAATGTAAGGGAGAACCTGAGGTCTCAGCAAGAACTAAGAGGAAAGAAACTAGTTATACCTTACTATCCTAAACTGGGACAATGCAGGAGAGAGATTTCATGTGATCTCTCTCAAACAAGTAAAAGCTTGAAAAAACAGCTTCATGAAAACCCACAGGGAGGCTGGAACTCCGAGGCTCACTGCGCTGCTGCATCAGATGAGACTGACATGATGATTTATTTTTCAGAGAGGACTCTGGCATAAATTACAGCATTTCATCATCTGCTCACTACTATGGGCTTGGTATTTTGAGATGTTTTCCAAAACTTGCTTAGATGTGTTCAGTTATGTGGTCCTCTTTATATAAAAGTGCTTTATAAAAGCACTCTATTTGCTTTCATCTTCAGAATTCTCTTTGTGTTGGCTCATATACCATCAATTTCTAATTTCATTTAATATCAAATGTGTAAGGTTTCTTAGAAAAAGAACATGTATTTATGCGGATTTTTTTTTGCGTGCTAACTCCAGTATAAACAGTAAAAGAAAGCCTGTGTAATCACATTTTCGTGCCTAAGCTCAAATGTTCTGAGGTCAAGATTTATGGCCTTATTTTTAAAACATATTCATTACATATTCTGACATAATATAATTGTGTTGCAGAATACCTCAAACCATTCTTCTGTTCTCTATCTGATGGTGAAAACCTTCAGTTTCCATAGTTGTTAACACAATACTTTACAGGACTTCTTTGGAAAGTGAAGAACACAAAGAGTAAAAGGAAGTACACAAGTAGAAAGCCACCATCTCAAATCAAATTCAGAAAAAAATAACTGATGGAATCCTCTTTGGTGCAACTCTTCTATAGATTTTCTGCATTCAGTACTATTTAAGACAGATAAATAACTGAGGGATTATTCTGCTTGGACTCAAGATATGTTAATTGGATTTTCTTTTCACAGGATGACATTCAGTTACTGAAGGAGCTGAAAGTTAATCACTATCTGTTCTCTATCTCATGGCCTCGGATTATGCCCACTGGCATCAAAAGTAAGCACAGCAATTTTACCATATTCTTGTCAGTTTTAGTAGGCGAGTAATTTTACTCCTGAGTATACCATAGTTGTTGAACATTACTGTAAAATAGATTTATGTTACCTTGTCTGCAGAACAGTTTAACAATTACACATCCATTACAGAACCCCCATCTCGGTAATGTAAAATTCCTTGGTTAAAATGTTTAGATTTCTAGTCTTTCAGTTACTTGAAAAACAGTCCAGGTGATTTCTTGTCTGTGTGTTTCATCAGCAGAGCAACTGAATGAGAAGGGAATACAGTTCTACAATGATACAATTAACAGTCTTCTGGAAAACAACATTATCCCTATCGTGAGCCTCTACCACTGGGATCTTCCACAGGTCAGACAATACTTAAATTAGTGAAATGTTTAATATAAAGACTTTGGCTAGGAAATTTATTTCTAAGTTTAAGGAGTATGTGCATTTTAGAGTCTTTAAAGATACCTGCATGCTTTTAAGTGAGCTTGTAATGACTTTGTATTAATTTGTATTTTATATGTATCGCAGTTTATACACACTGAGATTTGGAAAAACCACCTCTGAGCTACTGAAATACAAATAACAGTCTCCGTTAATAGGCAGCTGAACTTTAAATAAACCTATTGATTCTTGAAATTCTCATTTACAAAGGTTCTCCAAGAAAAGTACGGTGGCTGGCAAAATATAAGCATGATAAACTATTTTAATGATTATGCAAATCTGTGCTTTGAGAAGTTTGGCGATCGTGTGAAACACTGGATTACTTTTAGTAATCCTTGGGTAAGTTACCATCACTTTCCTTCCAATCGCTCCCCGTTACACAGTTCTGTTCCCAAAATTCTGTCAAAGTGACATTACGGGAAAGGAGGTTAAAAATTGGAGGGGGGAAAGACTTGTGCCATTTGGGCCCCAGAATCTCAGTGGCCTGAGTCTGCATGAGGGCAGAGTTTTAAGATATGAAATTCCAGTGAAGATTTGAAAAATCATCAGCTGGAGAGAGGCTCAGAGAGCAGAAAGGCGGGTACAACTTGCCCATGATGTGTTTCATCAGGGAACACAGCACGTTATCAACCAAGCAGTGGGGCAATTAGTTTCATAGTCTTCTCAATGCATACTATCTAGGAGGGGGGACTAAATAATCATTCACAGAACTAAAAGAACGACCAGCTCAAGCTGAACAGCTGACCTCCAAGACTGGGGGAGCTGGTTTTTTCCCCACAAAGACATAACCGTAAGGAATTCTTCTACAAACAAGAGAAAAGAAAAAGCTTATTATTTTTCAAGACTGCGTCCTGAATATCTGATGCAAAATTATGCCATGTAAAAACAAAACCCTTGGCCTCCCAAAAATCTCCCAGTGAGATCTCCCTGCCAAATACCATCCAGGATACAGACATTTGCACCAAGAGAAAAATGTCTACAAATACCCTATTCAAGAGCAAGTGCAATTACGTATGAATGTATAGATCACTCACAAAGCTAATTTTGCTTACAAAGGAAAATACCTCATTGCTAAAAGATTCGTATGATTAAGCTAAACCTTTTCCTGCAGCATCGACTGTGAATACAAAAGGAATGTTCTTTTTTGTTTTGGCTGTAAGTGAACAAAATGCTGTTTTCAACTGGATGTTTCTCACGAGTGTTTGTGACAGCTGGATTAATTCCGTGCAATTATTCTGTGGAAGTAAATTTACTCTGAAAGGCCCAGTAAATTTCTGGCAGTTCAGAGGAATCTCCCAGTTAGGACACATCCACCGTGAACACCACCAGGTAAGCCAGGGGGAAAGTAAAATAACTCAATCTATAATCAGGGTAAAAAGTAACCCAGCTGCTAGAGAACAAGAGAGTTAAAAGGGTGTTTTATAATACCAGCCTAACAGTCTAAGCTTGATAAATCTCTGCATTATTGGAGTAGCTGTTTCCTCTACTGCATTTGTAAAGGTGTGTGTATTTGTGCAATTCTTGAACGATTGAAATAATTTTTAATGCATTTATCAGGCCAAAGAGCAAAATAAAATACTGCTTTTGATTCAATTCAATAACATTATGGAAAATATGCAAGGAGCGCTACTAATAGTTACAATTTTGCATTTCATTCTTCTCTCATTTTCATCACCCTGCCTGAAGCTTAACTCTATCTTCCATTTAGCCCAAGTTATACTTTTAGCCTTCAAAGAAAATAGTACCCTTTCAGCAGAACAAAAAAAAAAAAGCTTTTTGATCACCCTAAGCCCTACTTTGTAGAGTGGCAATATTTGACAATTGCTCTTCTATTTTATCAGGTGGGAACTTGCAGAGAAAACCTTGCAGTGATGGAATTAACAATGCTGAAGACTTACATTTTGAGAATATGGTACCTGCTCATGCCGGTAATACGGCTGAACACAGCTGAGGATTTCCAGTGGACAAAGAATAATCCAGGCTCTTTCTATTATGGCACTTTTCCAGCTGGTACTTTTAAACTACACTCGATTGTGGCTTTTATAATGCTTTAGATCTACTTGTGTGTTCGCACCAGAAAGCTACCTAAAGGTTTTCCTTGTCCTTCCAGGGAAATGGCAGAACCAAGCAACCAGATTCTTGCAGAATGCATACTTAGTGTCAGCTTCTGCACCTCGCCCTGGAAAGCCAAGGATTCATATAACCCTGCACTTCATGCAGTCACTTCAAACAGTGAACACTAACAGATGAATCTTTCATATCCAGATCTCCCTCATACATACTCACCCATTTCGTTCAACCAAAATCAAAACTAAATATATATAGGCACTGGTTTGTTTTCATGCTCAAGGTTTTAACTGGCTTATGAAATGCATTAATCATGTCCTTTTGTATAATACTAGAAAAATAATCCAGAATCTTTCTATATATTTTAGATAACAACAGCTAAACTTGCAATTCTTAAAAAAATCCCTAAAAACTAGCAGGCAGAAATTATGTGGGAACCTAACTTTTTTCTTGCAGTAAGATACTTCTGTGACGCTACCAAAGCACTACCTCATCACTGTAAAATAACATTAACAAGGTTTGGTATAAGAAAGAATTAGATCCCTTTTTCAGTGCATCAGAAAAGGATACCTTTAGAATATATCACGTTTTCAGGCAGTCCCTTTTATCGATAAAGTTTCATGTAGAAAACATTGGCCTCTCGTTCAGCAGGGATGCAATCACCCATTTCACACCAGGCTACGCAGCTGCGAAAGGGCATCGATTACTTTCTCATATGAAAATTTAGTACGAAGAGCAGCTTTGCAGGAAAATGTTTAAATCCTAACTCCCTTCTTTTTACCTTTAGGCTTTTTATGGGGTGTTGGAAGTTCTGCATACCAGACTGAAGGGGCCTGGGACAAGGATGGGAAAGGACCAAGTATCTGGGATGATTTTACTCACAAGAAAGGGAAAGTGTTTAGAAATGAAACAGGAGATTCGGCGTGTGATGGCTACTACAAGGTTAAGGTATTGCTAAAGGGGAACTATCCCTCTAGAAACATTCTGGAGTCATTTCATGATATTGATTTCACATTTTGAAATACCAGCAAAGCTGAAATGCTTTAGTTTCTCATTCAACTTAGGGATGCTTTTTTCAATTAGTTTAGTAAAATCTTCTTTCCAAATAATCTCATGGAATCAATAATGCCACAGCATTTCCCAAATACGCCTCAGTTTTTCAAGATTTTTGTGTCCAAAGAAACATTCAAAATTTTGTGGGAAGTCCAAATGCTTAGTTAGAACAACAATGAACACATTTGAACTTTGAATAAAATTAATATTTTTTTTGTGAGGACGAGCAGCTTTAAAGGTTTTCTTTATATATTTAAGAATAATAAAACCATCAGATGCTTTAATATTCAGTCTGAATGTTTTCCATTTTTTGGAATGGATAACAAATAAACAATCAGTGCAGCTCTATTACCAATACGCTGGGAAGTCCAAATGCTTAGTTAGAACAACAATGAACACATTTGAACTTTGAATAAAATTAATATTTTTTTTGTGAGGACGAGCAGCTTTAAAGGTTTTCTTTATATATTTAAGAATAATAAAACCATCAGATGCTTTAATATTCAGTCTGAATGTTTTCCATTTTTTGGAATGGATAACAAATAAGTAATCAGTGCAGCTCTATTAGCAATATGTTTCCAAGCTTAAAACTATCAAAAACAACTTTAGAATTACTGTCCTGGAGGAAAGACAGATACACAGCAAGAGAAATCCAAATGACTGTGATAAGCCAATATTACATAATTGGAATTCCAAGTACTTTGATAAAAGTTATATTCACAGCATCACAGAATCATTCCACTTAGGTTTTTCTGTATATGCAAAATCTAAGGGAGAACCTGAGGTCTCAGCAAGAACTAAGAGGAAAGAAACTAGTTATACCTTACTATCCTAAACTGGGACAATGCAGGAGAGAGATTTCATGTGATCTCTCTCAAACAAGTAAAAGCTTGAAAAAACAGCTTAATGAAAACCCACAGGGAGGCTGGAACTCCGAGGCTCACTGCGCTGCTGCATCAGATGAGACTGACATGATGATTTATTTTTCAGAGAGGACTCTGGCATAAATTACAGCATTTCATCATCTGCTCACTACTATGGGCTTGGTATTTTGAGATGTTTTCCAAAACTTGCTTAGATGTGTTCAGTTATGTGGTCCTCTTTATATAAAAGTGCTTTATAAAAGCACTCTATTTGCTTTCATCTTCAGAATTCTCTTTGTGTTGGCTCATATACCATCAATTTCTAATTTCATTTAATATCAAATGTGTAAGGTTTCTTAGAAAAAGAACATGTATTTATGCGGATTTTTTTTTGCGTGCTAACTCCAGTATAAACAGTAAAAGAAAGCCTGTGTAATCACATTTTCGTGCCTAAGCTCAAATGTTCTGAGGTCAAGATTTATGGCCTTATTTTTAAAACATATTCATTACATATTCTGACATAATATAATTGTGTTGCAGAATACCTCAAACCATTCTTCTGTTCTCTATCTGATGGTGAAAACCTTCAGTTTCCATAGTTGTTAACACAATACTTTACAGGACTTCTTTGGAAAGTGAAGAACACAAAGAGTAAAAGGAAGTACACAAGTAGAAAGCCACCATCTCAAATCAAATTCAGAAAAAAATAACTGATGGAATCCTCTTTGGTGCAACTCTTCTATAGATTTTCTGCATTCAGTACTATTTAAGACAGATAAATAACTGAGGGATTATTCTGCTTGGACTCAAGATACGTTAATTGGATTTTCTTTTCACAGGACGACATTCAGTTACTGAAGGAGCTGAAAGTTAATCACTATCTGTTCTCTATCTCATGGCCTCGGATTATGCCCACTGGCATCAAAAGTAAGCACAGCAATTTTACCATATTCTTGTCAGTTTTAGTAGGCGAGTAATTTTACTCCTGAGTATACCATAGTTGTTGAACATTACTGTAAAATAGATTTATGTTACCTTGTCTGCAGAACAGTTTAACAATTACACATCCATTACAGAACCCCCATCTCGGTAATGTAAAATTCTTTGGTTAAAATGTTTAGATTTTTAGTCTTTCAGTTACTTGAAAAACAGTCCAGGTGATTTCTTGTCTGTGTGTTTCATCAGCAGAGCAACTGAATGAGAAGGGAATACAGTTCTACAATGATACAATTAACAGTCTTCTGGAAAACAACATTATCCCTATCGTGAGCCTCTACCACTGGGATCTTCCACAGGTCAGACAATACTTAAATTAGTGAAATGTTTAATATAAAGACTTTGGCTAGGAAATTTATTTCTAAGTTTAAGGAGTATGTGCATTTTAGAGTCTTTAAAGATACCTGCATGCTTTTAAGTGAGCTTGTAATGACTTTGTATTAATTTGTATTTTATATGTATCACAGTTTATACACACTGAGATTTGGAAAAACCACCTCTGAGCTACTGAAATACAAATAACAGTCTCCGTTAATAGGCAGCTGAACTTTAAATAAACCTATTGATTCTTGAAATTCTCATTTACAAAGGTTCTCCAAGAAAAGTATGGTGGCTGGCAAAATATAAGCATGATAAACTATTTTAATGATTATGCAAATCTGTGTTTTGAGAAGTTTGGCGATCGTGTGAAACACTGGATTACTTTTAGTAATCCTTGGGTAAGTTACCATCACTTTCCTTCCAATCGCTCCCCGTTACACAGTTCTGTTCCCAAAATTCTGTCAAAGTGACATTACGGGAAAGGAGGTTAAAAATTGGAGGGGGGAAAGACTTGTGCCATTTGGGCCCCAGAATCTCAGTGGCCTGAGTCTGCATGAGGGCAGAGTTTTAAGATATGAAATTCCAGTGAAGATTTGAAAAATCATCAGCTGGAGAGAGGCTCAGAGAGCAGAAAGGCGGGTACAACTTGCCCATGATGTGTTTCATCAGGGAACACAGCACGTTATCAACCAAGCAGTGGGGCAGGAGATGGGGGGCAAAGGAAGGAAAAAGGGGACTGGAGAGGATGGAGATGTTGAGAGAGAGATGAATCATGCAGAAGAACTCAGGATTTAAGCCCACAGGATGGTAGGAAATGCATTAGCTCTGCTGTTCAAAGAGTAACTAACTCTCTGTATTGGCAGGCGGTGGCTGAAAAGGGTTATGAAACAGGAGAACATGCACCAGGACTGAAGCTCGGTGGATGCGGAGCGTACAAAGCAGCACACCACATCATTAAAGTAAAACTAAAATTGTGCTTTAAATTATGTGCAAGATAAGAATTTTCAGCGGACTAAGGTTTTTCGATTCTGCTCTTTAAACAGAAATATACTTTTGCAATGATGTCATTTCCAACTAGCACATAAAAATTATCACCTGACTTTAAACCACCAGCTTATATTCAGGTGTAGGATGAAATGCTGTGCTTGATGTGACACTGTTGCAACAACTTACAGTTTTCCCTTATAATTGAAGTGTCTCTCTCAGTATGTTTCAAACTGCTTGAATAAGAAAATATCCAGGCTACTCTGGAAACAAGGAGCAAAAAACAAGGAGTAAAATCCTGACCTGTTGAAATGAACCTGAATTTTGTGACTGACTTCAGTAAGGTTAGCTCTCGTAAAAATAAACTTTCACTTGCCTGAATAAATTAGGCAAAGGCATCCAAAGACTGCAGACACTGGACAAAACCCTATACTG
Source organism: Calidris pugnax (assembly GCF_001431845.1). NCBI lineage: Eukaryota > Metazoa > Chordata > Aves > Charadriiformes > Scolopacidae > Calidris > Calidris pugnax. The sequence continues at coordinate 8,640 of NW_015090969.1, read as the reverse complement.
AATGCTGCGTATTACCTTTGGGGGGGCCTCCTGGAATTTAGGGAAGGAATCTGGCATAAATGCTTTTTTGACATCTTACATGAAAGGAAAGCTTCCGCAATATACATAAAAGAAATTGTAAGATATTTTCAGACATACCTTAGTGCAAAAACTGCTATTGATCTTCACTAGCTTTCTATACTGACTATGACATAACAAATTAAAGCATGCATATGATTTATCTTTTTTTTTTTAAACTTACAGACTCACGCGAAGGTCTGGCACTCTTACAACACCACATGGCGCAGTGAGCAGCAAGGTAATAAGGATTCATTCTGTAATTATGCTTCTGTTTGTGTTAAGGGCTTAAAGATTATGCATAAACTGCAGAGTTGTCACTTTGTGTTTTAAGGTATGGTTGGAATTTCCCTGACTAGTGCCTGGGGTGAACCTGTTGATCCCCACAGCCAAACAGATAGAGACGCTGCCGAAAGATACATCCAGTTTCATTTGGGATGGTTTGCAAACCCCATCTACAAAGGAGACTATCCAGAAGTTATGAAGAATTATGTAGGTAAGCCCTAAGTCATCCTCCATTTTTAGCAGCCTCAGCAAGACAGGGGGTTGGTAAATATTTTTCTGGATTTTCTACCTAAGGACAAAGAACCAGCAGTTTTTAATCACTAAAGCTTGAATTTCTACAGGGTTTCACTAACTTCACGAGGCAGAATGGAGAAGACAGGCAATGCACCCAACAGCAGGGCAACTTCTGTTCTTGTTATGTTTCCAACCATTCTGTTGACATTTATCATGCTCTTTGGAGAAAAACCACCCCACTTGGAAGTCACTGTCTTCTCCATGTATTGTACCCAACTTACTTTTCCATACCAGAAAGGATGAAATATTATCTCTTCTTAAAAAAGCAGTCACACTAAACTGTCCTTTACACCAAGTTCAGGAAAACCGTATTTATTGTTGGTGAGGAAAAGAAAACAAATTTCTATGCTCCTCAGATGTTTCCTATAATTATTTTGATAGGTAGGAAGAGCGCCCAGCAGGGCCTGGGGACATCAAGATTACCAACTTTCTCAGTGCAAGAGAAAACCTATATTAAAGGCACATCAGATTTCCTGGGAATAGGTCATTTTACTACTCGTTACATCTTACAGAAGAGCTTTCCCTTTCTACAAGCATCCAGTTACCACACTGACTGTGATTTGGCTGAACTGGTGGACCCAAAATGGCCAGCTCAAGGACCTAAATGGTTATATTCTGTGCCTTGGGGATTCAGAAGATTACTCAACTTCATTAAGGTGATTACAGAGTTAACTCTTTCTAAGAAAGTGAACAAAACCTCTGGTGACGTGCCAAAGCTGCACTTTTTAGATTTTCAACAATTTCACCTCTATATGTGTCTCGTCATACTGGGAAGGTTCTTGGAGAAAAAAATCCCACCTTAATTTCAGTTCAGAAATCTACAGAATTCAGTAATTTTAAAATAAAAACCATAGTTAGCTTAAATTCCTTAACAACTTGATTTTTTCTTACTAAAGCTAAGTGTAAGTAAACCTAGAAATTTGCTTTTAATGCATTTTACTAAGAATCTCATGTTCTGTCAAAATAAGATGATTTTTTTTCTATGAACCAGTCTAAACATCTCTTTGTTTGCAGACACAGTACGGGAACCCTCTGATTTATGTGACAGAGAATGGAGTTTCTGAAAAGGTACAGTGCACTCAGCTGTGTGATGAATGGCGGATAGAGTATCTGAAAGGATATATTAATGAAATACTGAAAGGTAACTTTTAAAACGTTTTTTTAGTGCATGAGCTTTTTGATCGTTTTCACCTTCTGATTATTTTTTTACTCTTGTAATTTACATCATAGAGAAATAAATATTCACAGATCAAAATGGACAGCAAACTAGACTAACAAATTTTCACAAAAACGACAACCTAGCCAAGTGTACTGATGCTAATAAATACAATAACCTACACAAGACTTAATACTGTAGTAGATCATCAGTTTCCACTTTTAGAAAGGAGAAATTGCACCTAATTACCATTCTTCCAGAGCTCTAGTACCTCTAAGCTAAAGATAACATTTTCAAAGAATCTAAATTACTTTAAACTTTGCCATTTTTCTGTCATCCTCCCCATCTCTTTCTGGTATAAAACAAAACACCTACAGAACCATATTGTAAGAACAACAAACGTAGGCAACAAGTCCAACAGGATTCTGTGTATTCTGTTTGCAGCTCTAAATGATGGTGTTAACATCAGAGGTTACACTGCCTGGTCACTGCTGGATAAATTTGAATGGGACAAAGGCTTCTCTGAAAGATTCGGATTTTATCACATTGATTTTAAAAACAAGAACAAACCACGATACCCAAAGGCATCCGTTGCCTATTATAAAAAGATTATCAGTGCAAATGGATTCCCAAATTCAAGAGAGGTGATGTCAATTGGTAACTTTATTCTTTTTTTTCTTTTTTCTTCTATGGGGAGGTATCTCATTGAATTTCATGAAACAACTTGCATGAGTATGGTACATGAAATGACACTTTGGTTCTGTAAATTAGGGCTGTGTTAAATACACAGGCCTCAAGAGACAGAGAAAATGGAAACAAGACTCAGCTACTATTTCTAAAGCATTTCACAATCTCTAATTAGACATCCTGAAATGATCAAAAATTCTAAATCATAACTTACCAGTGCTCTGTCAGATTTGTAGGCAGAAAATTACACATACATGCTACTTTATTGGAAAATAATACGGAATATATTCTGTGCTTTTAAAAATCTTATTAAACAATTAGCTCTAAGAAATATATTGCAATAAAAATCACAAAGATACAAAGGAGCTTTTCAGAAAAATCATGTGTTGAGAGAATAAAATAGTTCCCAGTCAAATGTAATGGACAGATGCTCAGGGACAGAGAAGAAGCTACTGTGAATAAGAACATTTCAGTCTCATTGGACAGATGCTCAGGGACAGAGAAGAAGCTGCTGTGAGTAAGACAGAACATTTCAGTCTCACAGAGCTGCTGTATGTCAACCTTCACAGGTGGAAAATTGGTATCGGACGGCCATGGACACGTGCTCTACCACACACCAACTCCTTGCTACAGGTATTGTATGTCTTCTGTTTTGTTTTATAAAAGCAATATTAGGTATCTTTCAGATTTTAAACTTCTCTGCAAATGCTATTAGCAGGTCCTAAAAGGAATTTTCTCCCGAAAGCACAATTGCTTTAAAATACAACAGCCTCTAAAGAAAAATGTTTTTATTTACTCTCTTCAACTATAAATACTGTAGCTAAAGAGATCATCTTTGGATGTTAATGGAATACACAGACTGAAAGAGTTAATTATTTAAAACGAAGGCTAGGGATGAGAGCATTCTCCTTAAAATAATAAAAGTGCTAAATTCTTTTTCAAACATAAAACAAGCCCAGTTAATTCAAGAAAACCATGCAGACAGAAAACATCTAAAATGTTTTACTTCTACATACAATTAAGTAATTAAAAAAAAATGGGCTAAGTACTAGCCTAAGGTAGTGTTAAGCCTCTTTCTGCTCTTTCCTGCTCCTGGTAACAAAGCCAACAACAGCAAAACTTAGAGCAACTGCTCAAGAATACACAATCCAGCACATTTCACCTCCAATTTCCACGGAGCCAGGCTCCATAATCCATCTCACTTCAGACCTTCCCAGTGTAATTGAGGACCTTTCATAATTGCTGAACTAAGAGAACAGCCTACCACAGTGGATTTCTGAAATTTTTAAGAAAGATGAAACAAGTATTAAAGTCTCATATGAAGGATAAGATAAATTCCACGTGGTAGAGAACATCAAAGCAGTCATCCTAAGTTTATCCTACTCCACCTCAGCTGCTGGGTTAGATGTTCTGTGTGAATTAACTGTGTTTACTGAACTCTTTGAAGCTTATCTGCGGAGCAAAATTCTACAAAATAAAACCCATTTAATTTTTCAAAGAGCTACAAAACAATCATAAAAAGGATCAAGTGCTTCCCAAGGATTTCTCTGGCAGTTTTCTTTTCTACCCTTCCCTTGGTGGGAGGAGGTGGGGAATAAAAATCAAAGGAACAGTAGGATACTACTAATGCACTGAAGCTAATTCAGAGTAAACACAATGTCTGCAGCCCTTTGAGAACTGACATATCTTCAAAAAATTATCTTAGAAAGAAAAAAGGAGGGAAAACTGTCAGGGATCCAGCTTTTGCAGACATATGAAATTTTGTTTGTTTGTTTTGTTTGCTGTTTATGCCAATGTCAACCTTTAACAAAATCATTTTAGCCATAATGTCCAAAAAAATCTTTAATCTATGTTAACGATAAGTTAACAGTTAGTATGCTCCAGAAGATTTAAATATCTTACGTATTATTCATTTCTCCAATTTTAGATTCCCTGATTACTTACATGGAAATGGTGACAGAGATTGTTCTTCCTACAGTTTTCACACTCTGCATACTCATCAGCGTTGTGCTACTAATATCCTACCTTCGAAGTCATAGATAAAATTGCACGCTTACGCATATCTTCATTTTGCATAATAAATAAAATGCAACTGTCTTATTATATTGGTTAAAGTTTACCACAGATGCCTCTTTTTATACCACTGCAAAGATAAAGAAATATTACTTTACCTGCCCACCTAGCACTTTTATAGGTTTTTATCCTATTCAATTCCCAAAACAATGTAATTTTTTTTTATCAAAACCTCAAGTATATTCCTTTCCTGCATTACATTTTACTCATTTTAAGTCGCAGATTTCATGTTTCTTATTATTTTGGAAACTACTATACATTTTGTTTACCAGAAAAAAAAAGGTTAGCTAAGATTAAAGTGATTAAATATTTCTAGTACAAGTATCAAGTGATTAAAAGCTGTCTGCAAAGTCTGATTTCAGTCTGTTCATGAACAGACTTTTAATTAGCATGTAACTGCTATTTGAAAAAGAGACAGACACAATTTTAAAATAGAAAAGGATTTAAATATTCCAAGAGCATTGCTTAAACATTAACTTATTATGTATGTCTCAAAGTTAGGATATTCTATGCCTTACTATTTAGGTGTGGAGAATTATTTGAAGAGATTAATCAAAGATGACAACTACCGAGTCAGATTTAAACCAAGGACTCTTATCTCTCTAGTTTTGTTCACATGGAACTAGATTTACCCCATTCAACTTTATAATATATTACACACAGAATTGTGTATTATAAGTAATCCAAACACTTCCAGAATGTAATATTTCACCTCAAATTCACGTCTGCTGCAGGTAGGAACACGTTAAGTACATGATTATAAAACGTTTGCTCCAGAACATGGCCATCTGGCTGCATTTGTCCTTCTGTTGTGCTTGAAATTACTCCTCTAAAGCAAAGCAACAAACAAGTTTCCCATTTGGCTTGCACTGTATCTTCAAGAGTGTGTGTGCATACTGAATGCAGTACAGCAGCACATAAAATCCAAAAAAGGACCCTGTTCTGAGCTTCTCTTCAAAGACTACTAAACTGATAGTTATTAAGATGTAATATTAGGAGAGGGGTAAGAAAGATTTACTGAGGAGAAACCAGAAACGACAGAAATTTACAGTTTTAAAAAAGCATTAATACTGGGGTTTTCCTTATTCTTACTTATCAATAGGCAATAGCAAAACGTTTGTCTCAAATTATTTAATCAGCATATACTACACTATGTAATTGTTTAAAATTACACTACCAAAACGTTACATACCCTATCTAATCAACATAAGAACACATGCAACTGTCATCCCAATATATTTAAATGATGATGCCCAGCCAATTATACTGAATGGGGTTTTTTTCAAACTATTATGCAAAACTATACAACACTGTTAAACTAATTCACTTCACATTGATGGAAAAAATGAATTTGAAGAGGAGAGGGAAGTATATCCAAGAATACTCGAAAATATAAATACAGGGACAAAGAAAGTCAGACTGTCTGAAGTGTCCAGTGCCCTGGATGAACAGCTTCCCAAATACACCCAGATGATGCGATATCACTTGAGACCAGGAAAATAAGACAATATTGCTTGTTTTGTTGGGATAAGATAATCCACGCTTTGAACAGTGTCTGATTGCATTCTTAATGAATAAAAATAAAATGGAAAACCCCAAAGTGCAGAACTTTATTGCATGTTTGTAAATATACGAACAAAAATATCTACTATATTTTCAGAATAATTATACTGTACATTCATAATTGCACAACATTTATAAAAGACTAGATGCGTACAGACGAATTATGGCTGTGTATGTCAGACTTCAAGCACGCTAAAGAAAAGCACTGGGTAAGATGTACTGTTCTTCAAATGACACAGTGTTTCTAAATACACTGTTGGGCCACAGATAATACTGAACCTTCCCCTTTACTGTACCTTTCCAGCGCCTGCCTGGGGAGAAACACGCATTTATGTGAGATGCACCTGACTGCACTTAACCATTGCAATGTAATACATTCCTTCTTCACCACTTCCATTAACTGTGGAATCGGATAAGAGACCTGCACAGACAAAAAAAAAAAAGATGCAATTAGCTGCTATTTTTAGCAAGAGAAAATTCAGAGATTAGTTTGTGCAGCAGCTTCAAGAACGGAATCGGATAAGAGACCTGCACAGACAAAAGAAAAAGATGCAATTAGCACTATTTTTAGCAAGAAAAAATTTAGAGATTAGTTTGTGCAACAGGTTCAAGAATCGGTTTTGAAACCTCAGTTTCACTGAAAAAAGTATTCCGTGACAAAAAAATTGAGAACGACAGGGAAGCTTTACGAAACCTCAGTTTCACTGAAAAAAGTATTCCATGACAAAAAACGACAGGGAAGCTTTATTAAAGCATTACCCTCCACAACCTCACCCCAAAAAGGCAAGCTACTTCTGTACCAGTATATATGCTTCATTATTCCCCACTCTCATGCTTTTCACTTCTCTGCATTTGATTGCAGCAAAGCACATCTTCTTTCCTTAGCACCTGCTTGCTTCTCTAACTAGAGGCCAGTGTTCAATAACAGGTAAATCTCTCTTCAAACCCATTCTCAGATACACTGGCAAAGATTTAGATATAAGATATTGTGTAAAATATGTAACAATCAATTCATAACTGGAACTACTCCATTGTTTTAATGCTAAAAACATAAGAACCCATTCTCAGATACACTGGCAAAGATTTTAGATATAAGTTATAAAATATTGTGTAAAATATGTAACAGTCATGTCATATTTGGAACTACTCCGTTGTTTCAACTCTAAAAATGTAGCTCAGCAAAGATGAGAAGGTAAGAGTCACCACGTCATAAAAATCTTTTACACTCTACAAATACCATCTCACCTTTTTACTAAAAGACAAAACATCATTTTACTCTTGCTGAGTAAGAAAAAGTTCAGATCCACCGAACCCAGTATAACACCTGAATTTGACATGTGTGCTTTCATTATTTCATTTCACCACAAATATTTCTTACCTGTATTGTTTGATGTCATGTGTTCAAACGGAGGATCAGCACTAACTTGCCATGTTGTTTTAACCTCCTTCTGTCCGTGCCCACTACTCACGTCCACCTTCCATATTTCTGGGTGATCGCTGAGAGAATAACCAAGAAATGTCAAAATCCAGTCAGGTATTCAGTCACGTCTGAATGTTAATGCTGCAAAGATTGAAGTTTCTCTTACTTTTCACAGAACTTCTTGACAACTGCTGGTCTGATGGGCAGCTGAAACGTGTGCTTCTCATTTAGAGGGTTTTCCTTATAGTACTTGATGCAAATTCTACGACAGAAATCAACTAGTTTTAAACTTTTTTTGGACAGATGATTGCACAACACTGCATAAAACACGTGCAAAATTAACTATACTCGCAGATTTTATCATTTCCTTTGTTTTTCAGTTTTAGTCACAAAGCAAAATTTAACAGGAAGATCCAAATGTTACTTCTGCAGCCTCAATCATCAACACTAAAGGGCTGTTTTTCTTTTTTTGAAGAGTTTTTTTACAACTGTCAAAGAGAATCTATTTGTTACTGTCATTTAAAGAGCAAGAAGTAAAAATGAAACACTTACTGTGTCAAAGGGAAGAGGTTCTCGTGGTTAAACTGCAGTAAGACTGTACAGCTGACTATTATTTCCAGCATATGGTGAAGCTTTTGAACACGATGAACTTGTTCTTGTAGATCTACTGATGTGGAAATGAAGTAATCCTGGAACAACAAAGAGCTTCCACTCTTAACTCGACCCTCAATTTCTACAGACACACCACGCACCCTCAGTACATTAAAATAATTTTCCTGCTTCTTTTGAGAAGCCAAAATTTTAAGATTGGCCAGTAGAGTCAGAACAAAGTTCCACGCTATCAAAGTTCTCTGTCCTGTCTGACAATGACCCATATCAGATATCTAGGAAATTATATACGAATAAGAAAGCAACATCATGACATTTCTGCACTATATTGTTTCATCCTCATCATTTGCAATTCAGTTTCTCAGTCTTTAGGAATGGTACGACTCACGGCCCACCATCAGCTAAGTGTGCTCTACTTTATATTGCTTTCACAGTGGGAAAAAAAAAGAAAAAAAGAAAGTTAAAAGAAAGCATCTCACCAAGTAGGTTAATGTTG
>NW_015090968.1:2711611-2733999 GCF_001431845.1 Calidris pugnax | reverse complement strand
GTAACATGCTGCCCTCTGCTGGCGATATTGAACTTAAATACAGTGCTTTGAAAAACAAATTGGGCCATTCTTATTTTTACGTGCTTTCTTACAATTAGAAGAGGAATGCTTAAAGGTTAAATATCTTAGATATTCTAAAACATGACGCTCAGCTCTGTGGTCAGCCAACACCTAGCATTTCCTCCTCCTCCCCAATTTTCTATCTTTTCATTCTTTTATAAAGCCTGAAACCCTTGATTAACTGAGACTTTTTATTCTGATTGTGCCTTGGTACGGCCACAAGTCTCAAGAACCGTGGCAGAGCCAGTGTTCCTCATTGTGCAGCTGGGGCACAGTCCCAGGATTTTGCCAGAAGAGGTAAAAGCTGTGAATCTTCACTGGCACCAGGTGTCCTGCCCCTTCTCTCTCGCAAAGCTGAACCAACATGAGCTTCACCTCTCCATCTTCTCATGGGAGAAACCAGCTGAAGTGTCAGCTTCGTACAGCTGAGACATCACAGAACTAAGGTTTCAAGGAACTTGAAGGAATACTGATTTTGATATAAGTTAAGATAAACCTGATGTTTTTGTTTGGTTTTGTTTTGTTTTAAGTTTCATGAACTAGAAATCCTGCTCTTTTGCAAATTCAGATTACATCTTGTGTGTCACTTAACCTTACTATAAAAGCTATTAGTATCTTAAGATTTTCAAGTTTTATTAACTAAATCCCTGCTAATGATATTACCAGGTCAAACTACTGTTTGTTTGCCAGTAATTACTTGAGGGGAAATAAAAAACACTTCTAAAAATCAGCTCCAATTTGGAAGCTGCTAAGAATCTCATCTTTCCATGAGATTTTAATTTTTACCCTTCAGAATATTACAAAGGCCATCTTCCTTCCCTTATCTGCCATCAAGTGGTACCGCTATTGAAGCGACAGGGATTTTGAATATTCATCATCCATTTAAGCAAAAGTATGAAAGAAGCAGCCTGAAGAGAAAATTAAGTTACAGCTGAAACAAACCCATTGAACGACCATCCAGCTACGAGGAACAGAAGTGCTCCATTGCTCAGTCAAAACCGTTACTCTATTCAGATTTAATCCTAAATAATGATTCCATTATTGCATTCTATTTATGTGCAGGCAACTCGGAATAACAAAGACAATACTCTTTGGATGAAAGCTTGGCATAGGGCTATATAATCCCCTCCATATGGGAAACAACTTACTAAAACCAACTCCCCCCTCAGTACAACTCAAGTGAGATCAGCTACCGAACAGCGATGGTGTCTAGTACTGGTCTGACCAGTATCCAGGAAAACTCTTCCACTTCAGGTTGATCACATTAATCATTACTAAAAGTAGTGGTCTGGAGTGCAAGAAGAATGCACAAAGATATTCCAGCTTCCCAAATACAGCCAGGTATCTTTACTTCTTGAGAATCAAGAGAATGTAAATGGATTCAGATGAATATTTGGGGGACATGGAGAGGGGACTGCAGGGTCACCCTCAGTTTCTGCAGGTTATTCTGTTCTGCCTCTGTAAGTGTCAGACACTGCCCAGGCAGCAAGTACTCAGCAAGCTCTGAACTGCAGGTGCCAGGTAAGGCTGCAATTAACAGTCATATGCTGTTGGTGAAATGAAAAAAAAATCAATATAATACAATTATTTATTTTTCTCATTTGCAAGAGGCATTAACAAGTATTACATGTAGTTTTAATGCAAGGTGGGAAAGTGACTACCATTATGATTAGAACAAGTGCAAACATGACTTAGGTGTACACAAGTGAAAAGCCTACTGATAGGCATCACTGTGCTTTCTTAGAAAAAAACAAACCCACAAAACATTAAGCGACACTGAATTCTGCAAACAGGACTTCAGAGCGTACATCCCCCATCCACAATTAAAGAAATCAGAACAGATATGATAACCAAGATTCTAAAAGTTAACGCTAGATTCCTTTCACTGTGAATCAAAAGAAAAGTTCAATGTTTCATGTCCAATTTAACTAAGCTCTCTACTGGGAGAAAGCCAAAAGCCATGCTTAGAGTGCACATTACTGAACATCTCCAAAACGTACTCAAAATTTCTTTATTTTCTTAAAACAGAATTGTACAGAAAGAAATACACTAGTGATACTTGGGCCCCTTATCACAGAAAAGGGGCTGGAGCGGGTCCAGAGAAGGGCAACAAAGATGGTGAGGGGTCTGGAGCACAAGTCTTGTGAGGAGAGGCTGAGGGAGCTGGGGGTGTTCAGCCTGGAGAAGAGGAGGCTGAGGGGAGACCTTATTGCTCTCTACAACTCCCTGAAAGGAGGGTGTAGAGAGATGGGGGTCGGTCTCTTCTTCCAAGGAACAGGTGATGGGACAAGAGGAAATGGCCTCAAATTGCACCAGGGGAGGTTCAGATTGGATACTAGGGAAAATTTTTTACACAGAAAGGGTTATTAAACATCAGAATGGGCTGCCCAGGGAAGGGGTTGAGGCACCATCCCTGGAGGTGTTCAAAAGATGAGTTGATGTAGCGCTTAGAGACACGGTTTAGTGATGGTTTTTATCAGAGTTAGGTTGATGGTTGGACTAGATGATCTTCAAGGTCCCTTCCAGCCTAGCCAGTTCTATGATACAGCTTAGAAATCACCGAGGAAGAAAAGCACAAAAATTCCATTGTGTTTTGATACACAGAGGCTAAAAGGACATCAACAACATCCCCTCCGCCTCCGTTTAAATAAATATGATACTGCTGAAGAGACCAGTATAACTGGCCTTGAACTGCAGTCAAATTCTATCTCCTGTGCTTACCCCCCCTCCCCAATAATCCTTCTGTCCTCCCAATGATTCAGAAACTCTTCTCCCCCAATCCCATTCCACATCAAACACAACAATTTAAGTCTGTGACCACATTGAATTCTTAGAAGCCTCCACAGAAACTACGAAGGAAGAGCCTACATCTACTCCCCACTCTCAACTATCAACTTTCTATTGTGCCAATGGGGTATGAACATCCCCTTGCACAAGATTAACAGCTCACAGGGTATTCTCTGCTCCTAAACATTTCTACCCAAGATGTTGGTTATGAGACCTCATCCAGAAGAGCACAATAAACATTTTTAAACTGTCTTTAAGACAAAGCACTGAAGAGGGCAATGCACTGCTACACTGCAGATCAGCTAAGGCATTACACAGTGTGGAAATCAGGTTTAAGCAAGGGAAACAGCTTAACACGTGTGGCCAGGATAAATAGATCATAGATGGTTTGGGTTGAACGGGACCTTTAGAGGTCATCTAGTCCAACCTCCCCTGCAATGAGCAGGGACACTGTTAACAACATCATGCTGTTCAGAGCCCCGTCCAACCTGACCCTGAATCTTTCCAGGGATGGAGCATCTACCACCACCATGAGCAACCTGTGCCAGTGTTTCACCACCACCATCGAAAAAAGTGTCTTCCTTCTATCTAGCCTAAATCTCCCCTCATTTAGTTTAAAGCCATCACCCCTTGTCCTATCATGACAGGCCCTATTAGAAAGTTTGTCCCCATCTTTCCTGTAGGCCCCCTTTAAGTACCAAATAGTTGCAAAAACGTCTCCCTGAAGCCTTCTCCTCTCCAGGCTGAACATTCCCAGCTCTCTCAACCTGTCTTCACAGGAGAGGTGCTCCAGCCCTTTGACCATCTTTATGGCCCTCCTCTGGAGCTGCTCCAACAGGTTCATTTCCTTCCTTCCTGTGTTGAGGACTCCACAGGTGGACTAGCACTCCAGGTGGGTTCTCACCAGAGTGGAGTAGAGGGAGGAGCATCAGTTCCCTCAACCTGCTGGCCAGGCTTCTTTTGATGCAGCTCAGGATGTGGTTGGCTTTCTGTACCGTGAGCATACATTGCCAGCTCAAGTTGAGCTTCTCGTCCACCACCACCCCCAAGTCCTTCTTGGCAGGGCTGCTCTCAATCCCTTCATCCTCCAGCCTGGATCAATACCAGGGGTTGCCCTGATCCACATGCAGGAACTTGCACTTAGCCTTGTAGAACCTCATGAGGTTCACATGGACCTACTTCTCAAGCCTGACCAGGTCCATTGGGATGGCATCCCTTCCCTCAGGTGTGTCAACCACACCGCTCAGCTTGGTGTCACCTGCAAACTTGCTGAGGGTGCATTTGATCCCACTGTCTACGTCACTGATGAAGATACTAAACAGTACTGGTCCCAATACAGACACCTGATATTCTTAGGAAATTCTTCCTCATTCTACTTTGGACAGATACCCCGAAGTTGGATCTATTTCCCTTAAAGGGGTGGAAGGAGAGCTTAAGCCCTATTACTGGATACTGTATAGCTTCTTCATTGTCACTTTTCCTGGAAATCCCACCTGTTACTTCCTTCAATACCCAGAAATACACTTCTATTGCTACTTTGTTTTGTGTAGCAACCACTAAGCAACACTACACAGGCAAAAATGCAGCAGGCCGAGGCTCTGTTGGTCAACTCCATGATGTCAGTGTGGTGAAATCCCTCTGTTGGGAAGGGAAAGAGGGAACAAGACATCACTCGTTATCTGGGAATGTTCTAGCCTGTTATATCTGCATTTCCATACATACAAATGCATGTGTCTTACAGGAACAGTGTCTTCTCCAAAGCACCCTTTTTGAGTAGTGTTTCCTACTGATGGATGAAGGCTGGTAAGCGAAGTAAAAAAATCAATCTTAAATGTCAGCTTTATCACTCTATGAGACTTTGTTAAATACAGAGTAAAGAATGGAGGCCAAATAGGTGCACATATTTCCTAAATATTTCTGAAGCTGTATTCATGTAAACTTTTGTTTGCGTAACTCTGCTGGTAACTCATTTTGCTCTGGGGCTATGTCCTTCTCTCAAGTAAAATCACCTGCTCTTTCAACACAGCTGATGTCCTCTCTTATATGGATGTGTTTGATTTTGACCATTTCTACAGGTCTCCTGACACTGTACTGGTTAACTACATACCCCATGCGTGATACACTAGAGTCACCAGTGATTTACCAGCATGGATTAGAAATGCTGTTCAGTAATTATGGGGATATTCCTTCCCCTCCAAGCTCCAGAGCTTTTTCCCCCCCCCTCATTCCCCAATAACCTCCATACAATTAAAGAGAGTCCTTGTGACCCCACTAGTTCTATCTAAAAAGTCCAGTACTTTCGCAAAAGGTATTTCAAGACTCAAATTAAAAGCATAAAAAGTATCTTGACAATTTATCTGAAACCTAAGCAAGTAGAAGTGTCTGCTTCAATACTTAACACAAATGCATTTGAAAATATCTGACATTTTAATCCAGATGCAAATTCAGAGACTCACAATGTTCAGCTCTTTAGGTCCAGTGTATTTCCATAAATTCAAAAATTCAACATATTCCTTTCTTAGCCCTTAGTTTCCCAAAGCAGCCAGTAAACATGTTCCCCATTGCCACGGCATAAGACAACATTTGGAGACACAGGGCCACAAATTTCTTCTGCTTAAAAATTAATCTAATTTTAGCTGAATTACCCTGAATACTGTTCTTCCTGTTTAGCTTCTACATCCTCAGGCTGTCAAAAAACCTGTAATTTCTTTCCAGTCCTGAAGTCACATACTGAAGGTTTGGTAGATTTGCCTCTGTTTCACATACTTGCTCTTCCCTCAAACGTTACCCATTCCATGGGATTTATTTCCTCATTACCTTCTATTTTTTTTTTGATATTTAACAGTCCAAAATCAGCATTAAACTGAAAACGGTCTCTTCTTTTGTCCACAAAGTGGTATCTTTCACCTACCATGTCTACTACTTCTCCTCACTTCTTTTTACTGGCTCAAAGAGTAAGATTTTGCTCCTTCAGCTGTAACTATTCTGGATCCTGTCACTTCTTTTAGTGGTGACCGAGAACAGCACTTCGGGAACGCGTTTGATTGTCACTAAAAAGGATTATGTCCTTTTCCATCAGGATTTGAAAGTTAGTACACACACACAATCACTCACTCATATCATCAGAAGGAGAGCACTCGATTTGAACTTTTTTGACAACACTAAAAAGGATTATGTCCTTTTCCATCAGAATTTGAAAGTTAGTACACACTCACTCATATCATCAGAAGGAGAGGACTGTTTTGAACTTTTTTGATAGAACTCTATGCTCATTTTCCTCCTGATAATCAGTGATTATCCAGGTACTGGACAACTCATTCACCAGCACGTATTTTTTTGACATGGAGAGAGGTGCTAACGTTAGAATCAGGTCATAACAAACTGGAATGAAGTCAGTGAAAGCTGTTTGTTACTTTTATTATAACTTCTCAAAAACCACTAAGTATTTCAAGACTAGAAGGCTTTACCACCAAAAGAATACCAGCAGTTGTCCACCATTTGGCATTTTTCGTCAGTGAAAGCTGTTTGTTACTTTTATTATAACTTCTCAAAAACCACTAAGTATTTCAAGACTAGAAGGCTTTACCACCAAAAGAATACCAGCAGTTGTCCACCATTTAGCATTTAGGACAATTTTGGAAGCGAGTAAGGGCAGATTATGTAGTTTGAGAAGCTGAACTGTGTCATGCTATTATGAAAAAGGTTAGTGAGTGGGGATGTACGACCAGAGTATTGGCTTGAAAGACCTGTGAAGCAATCTTTGTGCTGTACACAGCACTAACATCTCGGCTGGAGCTCTTTGTCCACCCCTGCACTGTGTCTGCCTGGAAGGGAGTTAGTTTTCTTTACAGCAGCCTGTACGGTGCTGTGTTTTGGATTTATGTCTGTAACTGTGTTGATAACAAGCCAATGTTTGAGCTGCTGCTGAGCAGTGCTTGCACAGCGTCAAGGTTTTCTGTTTCTGCCCCTCCCTGCAGCGATTAGGCTCAGGGTAGGCAAAATCTGGCGGGGGTGTGGGGACACAGCCAGGACAGCTGACCACAACTGCCTTAAAGGGTACTTCATATTGTACAACATCATGCTCAACAATAAAAACCAAAGGGTACTCTTTTCAAAATAGCTGTTGCTCAGAGACTGGCTAGGAGTCAATCCGTTTGGGGGAAGCTGTGAGTGCCTGCCTTTCCATCACTCTTTCCCCACCACCTCTTTCCCTCATTTATTGAATTCTTTATCTCAACCCCCGAGTTTTAATTGCTTTGGCTCTTCTGGTTCTTTCCCCCATCCCAAGGAGTGTGAGGAGCAACTGAATTAGTACTTAGTTGCTGGCTGAGGTCAACCCACCACAACCACCCCTCAAAAAAGGCACTCAGTAAATCAAGGTGAGACATGTAAGAACTCATACTTTCAGAAATATAAACGATAAGCTAAACTTCGAAAGACTTAAGTTCTTTAAAACAGAGAAGGCTGAAAAACTTATTGTAGCAAAGAAAATTCCTGCTAGGTAGCCAAGGGGAAAGATGACAACAATTCAAACACTAAAGCACTGTGATGAATTGCTCTGAAGAGCTTGTGAAATATTAGAGGACTTTAGAACAGGTTAGAGTGACATCTGCCAGGGACATCAATAGCTTGGCTCGCTTTGGACTAGCAAATCTAGTCTAGTCTTACTTTTTAGATTTCAGGGCAGACAGAAGTACCCATTTCTCTGATCAAATATTAAAAAAAACAACCCACAAAACATATGTTAGTTACCAGAGTCTCAACAATGTAATTAGTTTTATGCAATCAGGTAAAATGTAGACATTGTCTTTCTCTCAATATAAATTAAAGAGTAGTGAATTCAAGTTAAGAAAAAACCTAGAGGAATGTCATCTGTACAGACAACAAATTCAAAACAACTGTTTTACTACAATAGCAGTGTTGAGCAAAGTTACCTCCTCTACGTTGGAAGCAGTTTTGGCAGAGGTCTCCATAAAGATAAGTCCATGCTCTCGTGCAAACGCTTCACCTTCTTCTTTCTTGACTTCTCGTCTAGATTCTAAATCACTAAGGTGGAAAAAAAAACAAGTTATTGCAAGGTCTAACCTGTCCACGTAAATATTATTCTTCAGAGACATACTTAGAAGCCAAGAGCCCTCACTAGAACTTATGTACATATGAGTATCTATTCCAGCCCTTACCCAGAGCAGAATTATTGTAAGCCTTGCCCTCACAGCACACGGAGTGGCCACAGACACCACGCCTGCCTGGGCTACCAGTCCTGGCTGACACAGATCTTATCAAAAATGGCTTTCAACAGGGTGTGTGTATATTTATCTAGCTATTCAGTGAAAGCTAGCTTTAGATGTTGTCATTTTAGGTAAATATCACTCTTTTCTAGTATAATGTTATCTACCAATCCACACTGTAAAGCTGAATGGATAAGGGACTTCTATAAATTAATTCTTAATGATTTTAAAAATAATTTTAAAAACAAATTTCATTTTTCCTATCCAGTAACTAAACCTCACACAGTCACTTTCTGTTCTGATAAAAAGACTTAAAAGTAAAAATAAATCATTTTGAACTACAGTAGCTGCTCTCTCCCAATAAGCTTGCATTTAGGTTTTGAAACTCCAGACCTGGCCCTCCAACAGCAGAAAAATTTGAAGTGACTGCTACACAATTTCTTGTTTCCTGCTTTCCAAGCAATTTAGATGAAAGTTAAACATTACACAAAAGAACAAAAAACCACCCTCTTGGACTGAACAACTAAAACCAAATCTGCTTCAGTAAATCATAAGACATGTAAGTATTAACACTCTTACTTTTTAAACCTTCTTTAGGAATAAGGAGTACATAGTTTGTCCTTTGTAAGTATATTACCTCTTGAGCAACAATGCTACATTTATAAATAATAAATATAACATATATATTTAAATAAAGTTTCATTTAAGTTGTGCATGTAAAATTATTTTCTCAGCTACACATTTTTAAACTAAACAGCATGCAAATACAGATGTTTAGTTTGCACTCAGAATACCAGTAAAAAAATATCATACTGGGCTTCCGTGCTGCCAGCCTTGTAATTATACATATATTAAATATAAATGATACTCACTGTGGCATCTACTTTGCAGCAAAGCAGGTTTTTTTATATTTTTACAACTACAGTTCAGCACATCATTTAAACATGGGAGCATTTGAAGATAAGAATACAAGAAATGTCTTCTGAAAACAATTTTAAAGTTGATGTTCATTATATGTAAGCGTTCCCAGTTCTCGGCCTCAGGCTTAAAATATCTTAACAAGGTATTCAGCTACTTCAGGGACGTGAGAATCTCTCAGATTGTAGTTTTGAACTTGAGCAATATCTTTGTTTGCTATTACCATGCTATCCTCAAAATTATCTTGTTTAAAACCTTGATTCACTACAGTGTTATCTCCATGATAGAACAGAAATAGCACAGGTGCATCAAAAACTGCAGCGATAACCCAGTCAAAACTCACTACTGATATCTAAACATATTCTTAAAGAGTTTTAACTGCTTCTACTAACCACAGTTGTCTTCCTCTCTCCACTCCAATAAGCTGAAGCATTTGGTCTTACTAGATCAATATAGCTATGTTTTGTTCTGGAAAGAAGATTAAGTACAGTATTTGTCATGTTTTGACACATGGTATTTGTAATGTTTTCAAAAAACAGCTATTATATTTCAGATTAAATTCTCAACACTCTTCAAATCCAGCAGTAAGTCAGTACTACAAATGTATACAGAGTACACTTTGGGGACTCATAAGACCAAAATTTATTCTTTCAAAAACTGTTATGCTGGTTTACACGTTCTTCCTTCCACCCATCCCTAGGAGTGTGCCCTACCACAACAACTCCTGTAACGCGCTTTCAGGAGAGCGCAGTGTAACTGAGGGAGTTTTCTTCCCATCCACCTCTTTGAGGCTCGAAAAGAATTCCCTTTAAAAAGCTTCGTAAAGAATTTTTACTTCATGGGGCACTTGAATCTGTAACTTAAAATACGTGATTTAAGTATATTTATTGTTTGAATAAAACCTAGTTGTAGCTGGGAATTACTGAGGTAGCTGCAAGTAGCATATTATAACAGTCATGTGGTATTGTTTGCATAATTACTGAGGTAGCTGCAAGTAGCATATTACAACAGAGACACATGGTATCGTTTGCACCAGCAGAATGCAAGACCAAAATTTAATTTAACAGCTAAGAATTATCAGGAATAGTTGCAGATGTCAACTAAGTATGCAAACTTATGGAATACTTATCTCAAGTAAGCAGTACACTTTACTGTTTCTCTCAGTGCCATATTTTTACTCACATCAGCATAAAAACAGTAGGTGAGGGACACCGTGGACTTACAAAAGCTTCATTTCATAAAAGAGATTGCATTTTTATATTAATTTGTGAAGACTACACTTATCACATTCCTCAAAAAGAACATCGTTAGTCGTTTTGCAGACTACGTATAAAGATGTGGACAAACTTCACAATTACTTAATGCTAAACATGTTTTTTGGAGGGAAGTAGAGTGTCAGGGGCAGGAGGAGGAAAATAGAAGGGAGAACAAGGAGGAAGAAGAAGAAAATAAGAGGTGAACAGGCCAGAGTAGCAAAACCAGACCCTCTTTACCACAAGGCTGTTTCTCAGTAGTATCTAAGAAATGATCTGGACGTTCATTAAATTTTAAGGGACAAGCACACACACCATGATTTCAACTGGCAGCTTTAGCTTCAAGAATTGCTGAGGCATGGAGACAAGTTAGGGTCAATTAGTTAAAGGGCCTTAACTAATGGCGTATTAAATTCCAAGATGATGCTTTTGATATTTGGAAAAACCCTACATCCAGAAAAAAAAAAGAAATCTACCCACAATGCTACAGTTCACTGGCTAAAAAACTAAAAAAAATTACAGATAAACTTAATGTATTTACTGATATGTTTTTATAAAGACCTTTAATACAGATCAAAGTCTCAGCATCAACAGGGAACCATTTTAGGACCCTGGACAGTCTCACTGGTGAGAAGAACTGAGTCAATAATCATTTACAAATTGGGTAACGCACGTCCAAAACTTTTAGTTGTATTTTCATCACCCAGTATCTAAGAGCAGCCTGAATTCACCAGAAAATGGTGGAAAAGCTTTCTCTGCCCCAGCAAAAACATACAGAATATGAAACAGCCTTAGAATTCAGAAACGTCTCATATAATCAGTGAGGTGTGCACTTTTTACGTTTAAGTTTACATTTTACATTTTCTCTTCTGTGATTCTTAACCAAAAACTAAAGCACTTTAGAACACCTAAAATTTTGGGTCGTATTCTCTTTAAAAGGGAGAGACCTGGGTGCTTCTAATTGGTGATTCCAGTTGTAAAAAGAAAAGTAATGAGAAAAATAATTCATACAATCCATGATTTCCTGCATTTACAGTCAGTTCTTTCAAAATAAAATTACTTTTGAAAAAGGTACTCAAAATACAGGGTAGTTGGTCCTCTGTATTATCTAACTAGAAATGGAAAGGTTTTAGGTTTACCATAGAACTACATCCAGACTGAAAGTAATTTAAAGCTAACAGACTGCCTACAAATAAGAAAATCCAAAAGCTGAAATCCAGAGAAAACTTCAATCTTTACCACTTACGAAACTGTAACTGGTTAAATTTTACCTTTTATTTCCAATAAGCATTATAACCATGTTGGAATTGGAATGCTGACGAGCGTCTTCTAACCAAGTTGTCAAGTGGTTGAAAGTGTCCCTCCTAAGTATGGAAGAAAATGAAAATTAAAAGCCTTATTTCAAGAAATCTCCTTCTCTTAGGTCAGCTTCTCTACTCGAGTAACCAACTCATTTATTAGTACACATGCTCCAGGGATAAAAAGCTAGTAATCCCTTTGTGAGAGGGAGAACAGGCGAACAAAAATTTAGTAAACAAGAAGCATTAATGAACTCTGCCTAGAAAGTAATTGAAAACATATTTGCTACAGAGAGCAAAGAGCATTCTTATAGCTGTAATAATACGTAATTTTATATACGTATAAAAACCCGCTGAATGGAATTTTAAAGCTCCCTAAGAGCCACAACCAATTCAAACAACAATACAAAAAAAAAATATCACATACTCATATTGAAACATTTGTTCTACTGAAGGCAGAAAATGGTTTATGATTTTCTGTGAGTTTATAAACTGAGTAACAAATTTAGGAGCAGCCTTTTAAAGTAAGATACACAAGTATGGCATGTTACAGATTTTACAGAATATGTAAATATTAAATCACATGCCTATAAATCTTGTTTAAGATTTCACTAAAATCATACATTTATGAATCCAAGATTCATCTGCTGGAAATTCAATGGAAGGAAAAGTTGCTTCCAGATATTAAAAAAAATAAATGGGGAATATAAGGAAAAAACATCTAGAAAATCTGTAGTAAAAGTTGTTCCTTATTTCAGCAACGAGACCCAAGATCCACAAAAGGGATCCCTGAGAGGATCTTGGAGCCTGAATGTTTTCCTAAACCAGCCACAGTACCCCCAGTTTTGCAGATAAGTTGTACAGAGACTTGATTCAATACAGCAGGAAAACCTTCTGAACAGCTGCTACGAAAAAAATCACACTAAAACCTGTATTTTCCCAACCTCATAAACACAGCAATGGTAGAAGCTGCCTGGTATTTTTATGTAACCAAACTTTGATGTTTTACCATTTCCCTCCTTTGCAGGATGGCACTTCAGTAAAAAAATCTGCTATCGTTAAAGAAAAATTATAGCTCACGGTAATAAAAACACTAGAAAGGAATTAATGAAATATTTTAAGGCCTTTCTCAATAAAGGCCATCCAGAGGTTCAAGGTCAAATAGTTTATTAAAATATTTTATTTCATTCTTCTTGAGACTTTATGTATACTTTTCCTCAACCACTGGATGGAGAAAACTGGGGGCACTTAAGGAAAGTTAGAAAAACATTAGATTACAAATATATCTGTAAAAAGCCGAACTAAATTAGACATTTTAACACCGCCATAAACTACAACACAATTCTACAAAGAAATAATTTTAATGCAGTTATACCTCCTTGGTATTCTCACCTTGTAATGTCATACACTAGTAAAGCCCCTGCTGCCCCTCTGTAGTACGACCGTGTAATGGAACGGAAGGACTCCTGCCCTGCCTGGAGAAGAGAAAGTTTCATTACTTCATAGCTCAAATTTATTTTTTGGTGCTGCAAATCACAAACTTAGAATCACAGAATTATAGAATTCTACTTTTAAGAGGACAGGGACGAGAATGAGTATGGAGGGGAAATCAGAGAGGGCACAAGTGGGGACAAAGTCTCTAACACCAGCACGAGAAGGCACATAAGGAGAAGACACCAACTACAGCACAGTGCTGTTTCAAAAAAAAAAAAATAAATAAATTGGAACAAGACCTCTAAACCTTTTTTGGCAATCCCTGACAACCCAATTTACTGAATGGCTTCACAATACATGAATCATTATTAGAGCACAGAATGGACTCCTAGCAACTAAGCTCTGAAGACAAATTTGAAAGGAAGCAAATAACCCAGAGCTTCACATTTGAATTCAATAACCCACTCCCTGGGGCAGCTGTTGACACTAGAATAAATAAAGCCCATTGTAAATAAATGATGAATGACATCTTTACGCCCACCATCTGCTGGTGTAAAGGTTGTTGGAAGGCCAAGGATGCAGATTTTATCCGTTATATCATAAACTGCAGCCAGCTTTCAACAGTCTTCAGATGGAATTCTTTCAGTAATCATTTTATTATGAAAAAACAGAAAATGGTTCCGAATTCAATTTTACACAATTCTGCTCCACAGTTAATCAATTTCCTCTGTACTTGATAAATAATGCTTGTCAAACAGCTACAGGATGCAAGAGTCATCTTCATATGCACTAGTGAAAAACTTCAGAGAGCCTACATAAATTAGATAGTTCTCACAGAAAAGTCTTCTGTAAAAATCTCAGCACTTGCTCAGAAGAACACAGGCCTGAAAAATAAATATCCATAATCGTAGACCTTAAGCTCCCCATGCTCATGCTTTTCAAAAGTGCTATCTAGCACCTGACAGTTGTTAGAAAAAATGTTTAAAATTTAGTAATAACAGAAGCTTTAGTAAATTCAAAGATAAAACGGAACACAATTAAAAAATTACGATATTAATGGTGAAAAAAACCCTTTATGCAGGAAGAATAATCACAGAATACCAGGCTGAAAGGGACCTCGAGGATCACCTGGTCCAACCTTTCCTGGCAAAAGCACGGTCTCGGCAAGATGGCCCAGCACCCTGTCCAGCTGGATCTTAAAAGTGCCCAATGATGGGGAATCCACCACTTCCCTGGGGACATTGTTCCAATGGCTGACCATTCTCATTGTGAAAAAATTGCCCTCTTGTGTTCAATCAGAATCTCCCCTGGAGGAACTTGTACCCATTATCCCTTGTCTTTTCCATGTAACTCCTTGTAAAAAGGGAGTCCCCATCTTCTTTGTAGCCACCCTTTATACACTGGAACACTGTGACAAGGTCTCCCCTAGGCCTTCTTTTCTCAAGGCTGAACAAACCCAGTTCTCTCAGCCTTTCCTCACATGGCAGGCTCCCCATTCCTTTGAACATCTTGGTGGCCCTTCTCTAGACCCTCTCCAGCCTGTTCACATCTTTTTTGTATAGCAGGGACCAAAAAACAGAACACAGTGACTATTTTATCTCTGCTGGTGATGCCCTTGTTGACACAACCCAGCATCCCGTCTCCATCTCAGCCACAGCAGCACACTGTTTGCTCATATTGAGCTTGTTGGCCACCAGAACCCCCAGGTCCCTCTCCACAGATCTGCTCCCCAGCTGGGTAGATCCCAGCCTCTTCTGCACTCCTGAATTATGTTTTCCCAGGTGTAAGACCTTACACTTGTCCACGTTCAATTTATAAGGTTCTTGTTAGCTTATTCTTCCAGCCTATCTAGGTCTTCCTGCAGGGTGGCTCTCCCTTCTGAAGTGTCCACTTCCCCACTCAGTTTGGTGTCATCACCAAGCTTCATCAGGGTACACCTGATCCCATCATCCAGATTACCTGTAAAGACACCAAACAGTGCTGGGGCCAGTATCGATCCCCAGGGGACCTCACCTGTGGCACGTTACTCACTTACTTCAGTTTTAAAAACCCATACTTTATCTCAGCCATTGCAGTGGAAAAAGTTACAAAAAACAGACAATATGTTTAGAAGTTTCAACATGATCAGAACACATTAGTATATGCACCTGGCCAAGAGCCTAAATGCATCTTTATGTAAACTAAGGTAACAGAATACAGCCAATCTGCTAGAATGCACCAAGGAATAGCAAGAAACCAAGTTTTCAATGCTTCCCTAGGAGCTCCACTAAGGTCTACAACTTTTCTTTGGTGTGGTGACTAGCTCACTTTCAGAGATACACTGCAGTGGAAGAGGGAACATGAAAGACCTTTTGGTAACAGACCATGACAGCTATTTTACAGGTAGTAACTCCAGCTCAGACAAGGTTGTCTCCAGGAACCAACAAACACTCACTGAACAGGCCTGAACACGCACCCTCTCTCTTCAGAGAAAAAGGTGTGAGCTCTGACGCGAGTAGTTCACTCATCGTGAAAAAATGTGGGCCTCTGATAAACAAGTCATGTTTTAAGTGCTAAGTGAGATTCCTGTTGGCTGTTTCCTGTTGGCTGCTTCCTGGACTGTAAACTTTTACAATTCATATCATATTGTTTAACAAAACCAATCTGTCTCATAGGAGAGACTTCTAGAATCATAGTTTTAGGAGTCACAAGTCTTCAAAATAGTACAAAACTCTTCATCCCTGCTTGAACTCTGGGACTGCGTGGACAAATATCCCATGTGCTTCTCTAAATATACCTCAGTCCAGAGATGAAAAGGTGATTTCAAAATAGTGATGCTATTAGTTACTATTCCTACAGTAAATCAGTGTCATTTCCAAGCATGTGGCATAGTCACACAGGTGTCAGTTGCAAAACGTGTAGGCAAGTTTTTGCTATCAAAAAGGGTTCCTTGGAAGTTCCTTAACTGCATATTTTTTGAATCTGCAAACTAAAGAAAATAAAAGGAAGAGCCACGATAGTTAGACAATGAAATAGGATCCGCAATAGCACATCTCCCTAGAAAACAGTCCATTAATTTCTGGAATTCTCAATGATGAAGAACTGGAAACTGGAAAGTTTCTGTAAGGTCAAAGTTATCTGAGTACCTCTCAGCAGGACTTCAACATCCAAGCTGACCAGTAGTTTTCACTTGGAGGAAACTTTACAGTATCCATCTACATGAGAAATGAGGAAGTCCAGTGTACCATAGCTAGCAACTCTAGACTCCTTCACTTTCAAAAGGGGCACACGTGTGGTGTGTTCAAACCCAGTGACAACACCTCATTCACATTGGGAATTAATACTCATTTAAACTTATTTACACTTTTGTAAGCTTTATAAGAAACTAAAAAGACATCCAAGAAACAGCAACTCACACAAGTGTCACACTACCTGTGACAACTGCCAGTTGGGAACTACTCCACAAAGTTGATCCCTGGAACAACGTGTTCCAGAAAGAGAGGGGAGCAATACATACCTTGGAATATATTTTTGAAAGTTATAAATAAATTAACAGTCTTTTAGTCACATGCCAACTTGTTTATACAAGTGCAATCTTTCTTGCAATCATCTCTCTACTCCAGAAAAAGAAGGATTTTAAGGTGATTTACTAGCATGCAGTACAAAAAAATAGGCATAAAAGTAGTATAAAAATGAATAAAACCACCCTGCTGCTTTCACAGAATCACGGAGTCATCAGAGTTGGAAGGGACCTCTAGAGATCATCTAGTCCAACTCCCCTGCTAAAGCAGGGTTGCCCAGAGCACATCACTCAGGGCTGCATCCAGGCGGGGCTTGAAGATCTCCAGAGAAGGGGACTCCACGACCTCCCTGGGCAGCCTGTTCCAGGGCTCTGGCACCCTAAAGAAGTTTTTCCTCATATTTGAAAGGAAATTCCTATGTTCCAGCTTGAGCCCATTGCCCCTTGTCCTGTCACTGGGAACCACTGAAAAGAGGCTGGCTCCATCCTCCCTCAACCCACCCTTTAGATACACCCCTTTTTCAGAAAAGATGCTCCTGCACAGGAACAGAACTAAAGATGAATTGTAACAATTTAAAAAAAAGAGTTAGAATTTATGTGGAGGATTCAGCCAAGTTACATGTTGCTTCAGAATAACCCTGTCAGCATCCTAATAAGAACTGAAATTTCAAGAGGACTAAATATCCCTAAGGGTGAAACTGTACATATGTCTAAATACAGATCATTTGTACGCAAGTCTTTTCTTCTGACGTTGTTGAATCCGTGCCATTTAGACATCCAAAGCACTTCTCAACACATGACAGAAACAGAAAGCTTTAGTCCTCCCATATTAGAAATACCCTTATGATTTATTTCAGGTTATAAATCTATTTGACACCTTTAGGATTTAAGTAGCTACCCTCACTAAAATGGGAGTTCCACTATGGACAAAAGCAAGTGATTCACCCTCCTTCCACCTAAGGCCTTATCCTCAGCAAGAGTGAGCTCTATTATTGTAGAAAGCCACAGCTTAATTGACAAGAAATCTATAACCAGTCAGAAAATAAAACACCAATAATATAGCATTTCAATACCCAAATACTGTTTAGCACACGACAGATAAAGGTTTGTGAACACTAAGCTAGAAGGTGTATCAAGTGATCTTAGCTTCCTCAGTGCCATCGTGGATGTGAACTGTAACTTGGCCACTGGCCCTGAAGTTCAGATGATGGTCCTATTGCGTAAACTGCAAAAGGAGTAATTATTAAATGGACAAATTCTCCCCTGATCCACGAATCCAGAAATAAGTTAATGCTCCCACACAGCAGCAAACGCAGCCTGTGAACTGATGATCAAACTAGTTTCAGGAACCAAAATAGATCCTCTGCAAGTTCTTGTTCCTTCACAGCAGTAAAACAGAGAGCCAAGAGCACTGAGTCATCAGAACTTGAGCTGTAAGATGTAGCCACACTCTTGCGGGTACAATGGATATGGAATCAAATTAGTAAAAATAAAATACCCTTATGATTTATTGCAGGTTATAAATCTATTTGACACCTTTAGGATTTAAGTAGCTACCCTCACTAAAATGGGAGTTCCACTATGGACAAAAGCAAGTGATTCACCCTCCTTCCACCTAAGGCCTTATCCTCAGCAAGAGTGAGCTCTATTATTGTAGAAAGCCACAGCTTAATTGACAAGAAATCTATAACCAGTCAGAAAATAAAATACCAATAATATAGCATTTCAATACCCAAATACTGTTTAGCACACGACAGATAAAGGTTTGTGAACACTAAGCTAGAAGGTGTATCAAGTGATCTTAGCTTCCTCAAGTGCCATCGTGGATGTGAACTGTAACTTGGCTACTGGCCCTGAAGTTCAGATGATGGTCCTATTGCGTAAACTGCAAAAGGAGTAATTATTAAATGGACAAATTCTCCCCTGATCCACGAATCCAGAAATAAGTTAATGCTCCCACACAGCAGCAAACGCAGCCTGTGAACTGATGATCAAACTAGTTTCAGGAACCAAAATAGATCCTCTGCAAGTTCTTGTTCCTTCACAGCAGTAAAACAGAGAGCCAAGAGCACTGAGTCATCAGAACTTGAGCTGTAAGATGTAGCCACACTCTTGCGGGTACAATGGATATGGAATCAAATTAGTAAAAATACAGTAGAAGAACTCACCAACTGCCCATGAGTTTAAAGATTTGCTCTGACTACCAAAGCAAGTAGAAAATATCATGAAGTACATCCTAGCAATTGTATCATTAAGATGAAATGAATATTCATTTAATGAATTAGATACAAATCACAAAAATACATGAAAAATACATAAAAAATAACTGAATTTCCAACTATGAGTATATTCCAAATATCTGAAAGTGGACAGACAAGTAACACCATGATTTTAAGGAAGAGAGACATGCCTGCAACAATTATGCCTTCTGTCTTGCACAAACACACTTTTTTGTGCAAGCTCTCAACTACTAGAAGACACTGTCAATTTCATTTGAGAGCTCACTTGCATGGAAACCAAAAAACTACTTGAAAATAGCTTATGAAAAAGAAAAGATTATTACAGATACATAGTCTTAGTTTGAGCAAGACTAGTCTTAGGTTAAGAAAAACTAAGGTGTTAAAGGAACATATGAATGAAAACACATTTATCACAGATTTCCATGAAATGAACCAGAGAATTATAGAATGGTTTAGGTTGAAAGGGACTTTAAAGATCATCTAGTTCCAACCCCCTCCCATGAAAAAGAAATAGATATTAAAAACATTATTGCATTTAAATACACAGGAAAAATTCTCATTCCTATCAATTTAGAGAACATAAATAGTATTACTTTGTATCATCATTGATCTCTCTCCCTGCAGCATCTGAGAGAACTTAAATTCCCTCTTTCAACTACTGCTCATTTTTGCTCATCAACAATGACTTGTTAGGAGCAGCCAACACAATACAGCACATCCCCCTCAACAACAAAATGGAGGCGACTGACTCAGCCTGGGAACAAGCCCAGTATCTCTCTAAAACAATGGAAGTTTTTCTGACGAAAAGCAATTTTAGTATTTCTCAGTGTTATGCTGCCACAAGACAAATAACCTCATGCACACAGCTCGTGTCAACTCACGAAGCTTAGTACCTCCCAGAACGGTCATTTTCATCCTTATCAGCTTCTGTAGACCACTTCTAGTTCCCTAAAAGTTATTTTTGCAACTAACACTAACTAGCTCAAATACCACACTTCCACAAAAGAGTAGCTTAACTTCTCATTGCAGGCAATCACCAACTTACCAGTTGTGACAAAAATTTTTATAGAACCATAGAATCATTAGAGTTGGAAGGGTCCTTAAAGATCATGGAGTTCCAACCCCCCTGCCATGGGCAGGGACACCTCCCACCAGACCAGGTTGCTCAAAGCCCCATCCAGCCTGGCCTTGAGCACCTCCAGGGATGGGGCAGCCACAACTTCCCTGGGCAACCTGTTCCAGTGTCTCACTGCCCCCACAGGAAAGAATTTCTTCCCAATATCTTACCTAAATCTCCTAAAATGGCAGGGGGTTGGAACTAAGTGATCATCAACGTCCCTTCCAACCTGAGCTATTCTATAATTCTCTTAAGAAAGTATGTCCTTAAACACTGTTAACCAGTCAAAGCAAATTTTATCCAGTTCTCCACTTCTTATATCTCTGCTCCAGATGTGTCCTGTTCAGTGATGGATTAAAAGCAAGTATGTAAGGGTAAAGCCAGCACTAAATCGGGCAAGTGCTGGTGCTGTGCCTCAGTAAGCACCAGCTGAAAACCTAAACACTTGACGTGTTTCCTCAGCCATAGGTGTAAAACGAACTTTCTCTCATCAAACAGAAATTGTTACAGCTTAATAAATATGCAGATAGCACCAGTAGCAGCTAGCACTTTTTGTTAACAGAAAAAAGAGATTCAGGAAATGCTTAACGCAGATACGCAATACAGACATGGTAACCTTGGTCATTATGGACATCTTTGTGTACCTTAACACTCATAAGTAAAATAGCTCTTGAGAATTACCTCATCATATTTCTTAATTTTGCTATTCCTTCAACACCTTTGCACTCAAGATCAGAAGGGAGATAGTGAGATTTAGATATGCTTACAAGCCAATACTGGATTAGAATAGAAATATCCGGTGTTTTAAAAATCAGATTGTATACAGTTAAAATTTAAACTACAGCCAATATACTAAGTCATTTATTGCTTACAACTTATAAATTATTAACTATAACACAGACATACAATTTACTCAGTGTATGAAAGCTTTCAATTAGCATTTTTTATTTATGTATGATATACTTAAGAAGCTAGCCAGGTAAAATCCCTGCTCAAATATAGAGTTTGTAAGTGATAATCAAAATCAATTCCATTGAAATTTTGGTTATCGGACAGTTTGCAGCCAGACTGCAAAGAACCACTGAGTCAGAGGCACCAAGAAAAACACCATCTACTCAAAAATAGTTGACGTTAATTTGGATACGAGAAGCAGGTAATAGCACATTAACAAAATCAGTCTGAAAGCCAATGAAAGACAGTGGCTGCATTGGTAGTAAAATGAGTAATTTTGTCTACAGAGAATCTGTCATAATTTTAGGAAAGAAGGACCAACGTAGAAATGTTCTCACACAGTCACACTACATAGTAAAGGTTGGCTTCTGAAGCTACTGCTTGTGCAGAGATTTGCTTCTCTGTTGAACTTAAAAGATCAGCCACCTTGGCAGTCAGCACTCCACAGTTATAACTGAATTATTATAGCTGAAATATTGCCTTTGTTTACATTTTTATGTACACATGCACATATGTAGGCATGCATATATATGAACATATCTCCAGGCACCGATCTGCTATACAAAAAAGAGTATATACATGAGGCTATGGCTCATGTATCTGTAAGTTTCTAAAGATATCCTAAAATGCTTTTGGAAAAGGAAACAGATAACCCTGCCTCAGGGAACAGTAAAGCACATTTGGAAGACACAGCTATCAGTATGAGCATCATAAAGCAGCTGCATCACAACAACTGTGGACACTGAGGATGAGTGCTCTATGGTAATTCTAGGATTCTATGTTCTTATACATATGTTCTTAACCTGAGCCCTCTCAAAAGTCCCAGTCTGCTTTTAGTAGGCTTTTTGAAACTTTAAGGTTTTACTAGTCTCTTCTTCATTGTCTGAAGAATTTATTATCTTCATGATGATAGTGAACTTGAGTTCTTAAGGCTTCTTTTGTGACAGTGAGCCGTATCTTTTCTCCTACAGTGGAAATGCAAACGTTTCCTCTAGAGAATTCTTGATTAAAGCTAGTACGTACATCACAATTTCCCAAAAGGATGACATACTAACAAGATCTTGTATGAATGCACAGAAAAAGACTATTTAGAAAAACATTAAGTTCTTAATAGTATAGAAAAGTTTTACAAAAAAGTGAGGCAGAACAAATTCCAGTCTTACAAATCTGACAAAGTATTAGAGGAAATAAAGTTACAGTGCAAACAGCTGAAATTTGCAGTGTTTTAAGAATATGTCACATCAAAGAAGGAAATTTTAGCAAATTTGTAATCCTCATAGAAACCAAAGAAAGCTGGGAGACAAAGTACATAGTCTGACGTGGGTGCTGATGATAAGGGAGCTTAACCAGAACAAAGGGAAAGCCAGTGGAGCCATATCTTTAAATAATTTCCATGATTTATTACTTACCGTATCCCATATCTGAAGCTTTATCTGTTTTCCATCAATAGTTATCATTCGAGCCCCAAATTCTACACCTGGATAGATTTTACAAAAGATTAGATTATTAGCATGTATCAGAAAGAAGAATTTCAAGTACTATGAAAGCAAGAATATACGTCTAAGTTAACTCAACATCAGTTTTGTAGGAAATAATCTCTTTC
>NW_015090968.1:2692984-2708722 GCF_001431845.1 Calidris pugnax | reverse complement strand
TCAGTGATTGATTAAAAGCAAGTATGTAAGGGTAAAGCCAGCACTAAATCGGGCAAGTGCTGGTGCTGTGCCTCAGTAAGCACCAACTGAAAACCTAAACACTTCACGTGTTTCCTCAGCCATAGGTGTAAAACGAACTTTCTCTCATCAAACAGAAATTGTTACAGCTTAATAAATATGCAGATAGCACCAGTAGCAGCTAGCACTTTTTGTTAACAGAAAAAAGAGATTCAGGAAATGCTTAACGCAGATACGCAATACAGACATGGTAACCTTGGTCATTATGGACATCTTTGTGTACCTTAACACTCATAAGTAAAATAGCTCTTGAGAATTACCTCATCATATTTCTTATTTTGCTATTCCTTCAACACCTTTGCACTCAAGATCAGAAGGGAGATAGTGAGATTTAGACACGCTTACAAGCCAACATTGGATTAGAATAGAAATATCCGGTGTTTTAAAAATCAGATTGTATACAGTTAAAATTTAAACTACAGCCAATATACTAAGTCATTTATTGCTTACAACTTATAAATTATTAACTATAACACAGACATACAATTTACTCAGTGTATGAAAGCTTTCAATTAGCATTTTTAATTTATGTATGATATACTTAAGAAGCTAGCCAGGTAAAATCCCTGCTCAAATAGAGTTTGTAAGTGATAATCAAAATCAATTCCATTGAAATTTTGGTTATCGGACAGTTTGCAGCCAGACTGCAAAGAACCACTGAGTCAGAGGCACCAAGAAAAACACCATCTACTCAAAAATAGTTGACGTTAATTTGGATACGAGAAGCAGGTAATAGCACATTAACAAAATCAGTCTGAAAGCCAATGAAAGACAGTGGCTGCATTGGTAGTAAAATGAGTAATTTTGTCTACAGAGAATCTGTCATAATTTTAGGAAAGAAGGACCAACGTAGAAATGTTCTCACACAGTCACACTACATAGTAAAGGTTGGCTTCTGAAGCTACTGCTTGTGCAGAGATTTGCTTCTCTGTTGAACTTAAAAGATCAGCCACCTTGGCAGTCAGCACTCCACAGTTATAACTGAATTATTATAGCTGAAATATTGCCTTTGTTTACATTTTTATGTACACATGCACATATGTAGGCATGCATATATATGAACGTATCTCCAGGCACTGATCTGCCATACAAAAAAAAGTATATACATGAGGCTATGGCTCATGTATCTGTAAGTTTCTAAAGATATCCTAAAATGCTTTTGGAAAAGGAAACAGATAACCCTGCCTCAGGGAACAGTAAAGCACATTTGGAAGACACAGCTATCAGTATGAGCATCATAAAGCAGCTGCATCACAACAACTGTGGACACTGAGGATGAGTGCTCTATGGTAATTCTAGGATTCTATGTTCTTATACATATGTTCTTAACCTGAGCCCTCTCAAAAGTCCCAGTCTGCTTTTAGTAGGCTTTTTGAAACTTTAAGGTTTTACTAGTCTCTTCTTCATTGTCTGAAGAATTTATTATCTTCATGATGATAGTGAACTTGAGTTCTTAAGGCTTCTTTTGTGACAGTGAGCCGTATCTTTTCTCCTACAGTGGAAATGCAAACGTTTCCTCTAGAGAATTCTTGATTAAAGCTAGTACGTACATCACAATTTCCCAAAAGGATGACATACTAACAAGATCTTGTATGAATGCACAGAAAAAGACTATTTAGAAAAACATTAAGTTCTTAATAGTATAGAAAAGTTTTACAAAAAAGTGAGGCAGAACAAATTCCAGTCTTACAAATCTGACAAAGTATTAGAGGAAATAAAGTTACAGTGCAAACAGCTGAAATTTGCAGTGTTTTAAGAATATGTCACATCAAAGAAGGAAATTTTAGCAAATTTGTAATCCTCATAGAAACCAAAGAAAGCTGGGAGACAAAGTACATAGTCTGACGTGGGTGCTGATGATAAGGGAGCTTAACCAGAACAAAGGGAAAGCCAGTGGAGCCATATCTTTAAATAATTTCCATGATTTATTACTTACCGTATCCCATATCTGAAGCTTTATCTGTTTTCCATCAATAGTTATCATTCGAGCCCCAAATTCTACACCTGGATAGATTTTACAAAAGATTAGATTATTAGCATGTATCAGAAAGAAGAATTTCAAGTACTATGAAAGCAAGAATATACGTCTAAGTTAACTCAACATCAGTTTTGTAGGAAATAATCTCTTTCACAATCTGCTTTTAGTTAATTTTCCAGCTGGAAAATTGGCTGGTTTTCTTCCAGGAAGAAGAACATGTCTATTTGAATGCAAACAGGAAATTGAAGAGTCACAGTTATTATAACACTCTACCAATGAAAGATTGCTGAAACCAGTTTAGAAGAAATTAAAGCTACAATTCTTTATCAATAAAACATTCTATTAAGTGACAAGAAGATAAATGTTATTATTGTATTAATTAAAACTCATCCGCCTTTATGAAAAAAGCGCTTCCAAAATTGTAGCTAAAGATCCAATTTAATAAACAAGGCAAAAAGGTAATGTACAAAAAGTTAATAAACAAAAGAAATTTATTCAGTAGAAAAATTCAGCCTTTTGTACTGTCATTTAAAGCAATTTTAAGATCATTAACAGTAAATTAAGCATAAATTGAGGCTATTACTACAGTAGTTAAAACCTGACAAATGCCTAGAGATATAGTACACATTTAAAGGCTATCAAATTTCCATTAATCTGTGCTTCATATATGCATTATTTCAGAAAAAAATAAGGATCTGGTAGCTTAAGTTTTGTATAAAATTGGTTACTGTCTAGATTTGGACTGAAGTCTCCCAGTTAAGCAGCCCTGACTTGAAGTATTCCAAATGTCTCTTCAAAAGCTTGTTTAAAATATTGGGGGGGGGGCAGCGTTGCTTTACTCATAATGTCTTCGGGGATGGGAGCAGGGAGGAAGCACCATCCCACACACACCCCCTCGACACAGGAGCCAAATAAAAACCCTGGGCCAAAGAACACTGTGCTCTCTTTAACGTTCCAAATAACTTGCAGTAACTCTGTGCAAACAAGTCAGAAGAATGGATGGGGAAGAGCAGCAAGGAAGAGGCAGGTGGAGGCCAATGCTCTCTCTGAAGCTGACAGAACATCCAGGGGAAGGTCCTTGGGCCACTACAAGTGCCAACACGGCAGGTATTAATTAATTGATCTCATACTGCAGATATAGAGCTGCTGATTTAAATCCAGCAATAATCCAAAGTGTTTCGTTCCTACACACAACCCCATAGAAAACTTAACAGGATGTTTATCTTGTTCCTTTAAAATACCTGTTGATAAATTCTGAATTTGAAACAACACATTTTGATGGTAAATTTGTTCTCTTAAAGAAGGAACAGAAGCTGTTTGGTTTTCAGTAAGGGCATGTCCTAAGGGCAACGGGCAAAACCAAAAGAATATTTACTGGTTCCTACACACAACCCCATAGAAAACTTAACAGGATGTTTATCTTGTTCCTTTAAAATACCTGTTGATAAATTCTGAATTTGAAACAACACATTTTGATGGTAAGTTTGTTCTCTTAAAGAAGGAACAGAAGCTGCTCGGTTTACAGTAAGGACACATCCTAAGGGCAATGGGCAAAACCAAAAGAACATTTAAAGTGCTTTTGTCACCCATATCTACCTACAAACACTGTGGGGTTGGTTTTCTTTTTTTTTTTCCTCAGTTGGGTTTTTGTATGCGTGTTTGGGTTTTGTTGTTGCTGGGTTTGGGGTTTTTTTTGTGGGGTGGGGGTTTGAGTTGTTTTTTTTTTTTTTCTCTGCAGCTGTATCATGCATATTTTTTTTTTTTTTTCCCCTGGAGCTACATCATGCCTCTGCTCCTAAACTTCACCTAGCTATATGCCAGGCAAAGAACTGGCACTGCAAATACCCTGCTGAGGTGAAGCTATCAGTTTGCTGATGTGACAGGGCTGCCAAAGACATATATACAAGGCATCATATATTTGGCAGGCCTAAAGAAGAAGAGATGACAATAACTCATGCCTCCCTACAGAACGCAGGCTCTTTATTCAGCCAGCCTACCTGGCTGCCAAGACCCCAGAAATATTTGAAAACTGATGTCAGCCTAAGAATTTGAATCGTATTAGACAGCCACACACAAAGTGTGGGAGGATTGTCAAGAGAGAAAGGGAAACCATAACCAAACCTCCTGATACATTCTGTTACATGAAGAATATTTGTTTATATTTCAAGCATTTATTTCTGTACTCCCAGACCCAGGAAGCCTACCTGTTCCAGGGCACAAACTAAAAATAAGAGACTAGGAATACACTTTGTGTGAGACTTATATAAATTCCCTGAAATAGCATCAAGAAGAAGTTCAAAAGTACTGCAACCTCACCAGAGGCTAGCGTCTGCTAAGGTTAACATTGAAATTGATCTGAACGCTAAGCCTGCCTACAGGGGAATTAATTCCTACACTATTCCTCATATTTTGTGTGGAAAGATAAAGAAAAGTTTGTATCATTTACTGTAATTAGATCAGAGGCGATGTCCATATCCAACTGAGGAGACAGGAAAAAAAAAACTGTTGCTTCCAAACAGTAAATACCTTCACACTTCAAATCCTTCTCTATCCAGAAGTTAGTCTTCCCAAATAATAAATTTGTTTATTTATCTTTAAGGTTAACTTTGCTGTAGTTTACTTGTAACTTGTCTTCAAGGTTCTGTGGCTAGGCTAATATTCTGTTCTCTAGAGAACAATCTGCCATTTGCATCACTATCAATGCATTTCAAGCTTGGCCAATTCTGCTTCCACCCCCAGTTTTTAGCTTTTCTGAAGAGACAGTTGAAATACTACAGTTATGAATTTTTTTAAATGTTTCAGATTGTACCTTCCCAATAAGAAAAATGGCCTCCACTTGGCCTTATTAGCTAAGAAATTAACCAGCTAAAGATTCACTGCTACCTTAATACAACACAAATCTTACATTACCACAGCACAAACTCATAGAGGCACGTGAGGTACCTGAGCTGCTTAACCATCAGCACTGTGGGGGACAAGAGAGACCTACCAATAGTGAGATCGTGGACCGGTTGAAACCGCTTGTCTGTGAACTGTAGCAATAAACATGATTTCCCAACACCTAAAAAAAAAAGAAAAGTTTTAAGCAAATTAAAAGAGATCTGTTAAGAACCAATAGAAATTAATCTAAGTGAATGGTATATATTGTTTAAAATTCAGTACTAGAACTTGGGATACTAGATTTCACCTACTGTGAAGTGTATGCAATTTTTCATAACATAACAGCTTTTTACGTTCCAGAAACACTAGAGTCAAATCAGCAATTTTCAAAAGTTGAACAAAAATCAATTCTTCTTTTGAAAAAGTAGTTCTGCCTTTAAAATTAAGCAGAAAAAAGTTTCCTAGCAGACCTTCAAAGTATCATTTTCACATCCTCTCTCCACAGTAACTACAGGTCTTGCTGCTCCTCACAACCCTGTCTGCTTCCCCTTCAGTACTTTCAGCTTTCTTCCAAGCTAACTAGATCCTCAACAGCACCTCGCTCCCACCTATCTCCTAATTTATCAGCTGAGGTAACAGCAGTACATATATGGCTCTTACAACCATTATTTGTTACTGCCCACTGGTTCCCAATAGGCCAAACAGTAGCCCAAGCAGAACTGGCCACAGCTGAGTTCACATTACAGCCAGACAACACAAACATGGCACCCCCCAGATATCCTAATTTCAGACCCAAATGGGTTAACTACTTCAAATTATGTGGACATTGGTCAGCAAAAGGGCAATTTCTTCTGTTGGTGAAAGCACAGAAAAGCAAGAGTTAATAGGAGCCAATAGAAATGCTCAAACCACCCAGGTTTTTAAGCATAGTACACTTTACCATTAATTTTTCCTCATTCTTTTACTTTGAGGGGTCATTCTTCCCATTCTACTCAACCAAATTTCCCATTTTCAGCCCTTTAAAACTCAGCTGTCATACATTTGGTTTACATACATTTAAACTCTGAACTATATCACATCCAATACTGTAGCATCCAAGTTCCTGCTGTACTTTGCTTTATCTGTCCAGTACGATAAGACTATTTTAGCCACATACTAGAGGTCAGGAACAGCTGATCAGGAGTGACATATCTGGTAATAAAAGAACAGCAAAGGGATAAAGAAAAGAACAGCCCTGCGAGATACAAGATATGCATACCTGAGGTCTGCATATAGTGACATTGATCTTCCTACTCCTAAATTCAGCGTTCTTAAAGTTTTTTAGTACTGTTTCATGAGGAAAGCAAGCCTATACACTCACAATCACTGCCCACCCGTCATTTTGGTCTTAAAAGCTAACTGGCCTTTTTCAATCACATCGAACAGAAACAGGAGATTTGACACTCATTTTGTGACAAAATGAGTCACAAACAGACTGATGACACTCTGAGACATCCCAAGCAACGCAGCAATTCCAGCAGCCTAAGCCAGCTGTTGGTGTTGCTGTCCCTACTCTCTTCCCTACAGCACGTTCGTGCCCCTTTCTCCATATGGCTTGAGACTCCCCTAAGCCATTTCAGCTGTCTGCTGGGTTAGCACACTAACCTGACAAGAAGAGTGACAAAGCAAACAGAAATGGCTTCATACGAGGTCGGACAAGCACGAGAGTTAGTTCAAATGAGGGAAGAGAAATGCAGCCACCAGCTGATCAACAACTTAGAGTGGCAGGGAACTACAGCCCAAGGCAAAGTTTGCAGCATCAGCCTTAACAGATCTCTTTTCTGTAGCTCTCTGGCTTATCACAGCAAGCTGTCAGAACACAAGCAGCTTGGAAGCAGCTATAGGATTTCTTCACCGAAATTAGTGGATGTAAGAGAAGTGGATGAGGAATGGGGGAAAGTGCTGGAAGTAAGAAAGAAACAGGGAGAAGAATAGGCAGAACATTGGAGCTGTAGGGACGGAGAACACAAATCTCTAAGGAACCTTAAAATATTAATAGTTGTTCTCACAGAACACTGTTTACATATACAGATAACTTTTATACCACAAATGAAATCCAGCTGCCTCATCACAGAACATAAATACCATCCTGTTCACAAAAAACAACCTATAAATAAAACCAGAAATAGAATGTAGAATAGCTTTTACCATTAACCTCACAAAGTGATTTCAGTGTCGTTGGATAAACCACAACCTCAAAACTATCCAATATTCCTGCACAAACCTTGCAAACATTAGAAAAATATTTGAAAAATCTAATCAACAACATGACACGTGTCCCATCACCAGTTCTCAAGTGACAATCTGATATTTCTTGTTTGTGTAAGGCTTGTTGCTTCAGGAGAACATCAGAACACTGGCGTCAGCACAGCGAAGATGACAGACAAGCACAGCCCCTTTGATGCAAGCGCTGTCTCAAGCTGGCACAAGATGACTTCACCTCTCATTACTTCCATGTAGCAAGGCTTTTGGGAGCAGACTGATGGGTTCACACATAAAACCAGAGAAAATAACCAGTTTCTGCTTAATGCCATTCCTGCTACTTCAGCAAAAAAAAACATTTGGAAGTTCCAAAGTTTTATACAGCTGTTGACCGAAAAAGAGGTTCAAAAAACTTGCAAACAAAGTTGTAGTGCCTCTTGAATTTAAGTTAGAATCCGTTTCAGATAGTACTTATAACTACTTTACTGCCTACATCTAATAGTAATATTTTATTTTAATGTTATAGTTTTAAGACAGTGTGAATTTGTAATAGGAAAGTTATTACTTCCATGTAGCAAGGCTTTTGGGAGCAGACTGATGGGTTCACACATAAAACCAGAGAAAATAACCAGTTTCTGCTTAATGCCATTCCTGCTACTTCAGCAAAAAAAAAACTGGAAGTTCCAAAGTTTTATATGGCTGTTGACTGAAAAAGAGGTTCAAAAAACTTGCAAACAAAGCTGTAGTGCCTCTTGAATTTAGGTTAGAATCCGTTTCAGATAGTACTTATAACTATTTTACTGCCTACATCTAATAGTAATATTTTATTTTAATGTTATAGTTTTAAGACATTGCGAGTTTGTAATAGGAAAGTTATGAGAATAGCTTGTGGCCTGTTCACTCACTGAGCCCGAGCAGACTGCGCTGTCACAGACAGGCAGGTGCCTCTATCAGGCACCAGAGCTGTACCTGAACTCCATTTTACCACCTTGTGACATACACAGGTGCTACAAAGACCAATTAACAGTTGCATGGCAGCTAATTTCATAGTATACAAATGGTTTAAAGTAACTTCACTGGTTAACTCTTAAAAGCAAAATGGCTTTTTACCAGTTACTCACGTAGCACTGCAAATCTTATACCTGAAAAGACACAGACGCTCCTGGAAAAGTAGTTGAGCGTGGCTTAGGACAGTCAATTGTAGAACACAAAAGGGACAGATTCAGTTATTTATTAACTCATTCTCCATTTTACTGCCACAATTACTTTAATACAGCTTCAGATAAACCACCCCCAGCAAAAAAAAATCTTAGTCTCTTAAAACAAGAAACGAGCAGAGCTTGGATACGCTTCACCAACAAGCACAGTAAACAAAAGCTCTCGCTTAGGAACAAATTAAAAGAGTGGATTATGTGCTCAGAGGGAGCAGTGTGTTTCTCTGCTAGTGCCTGTTCTAGGATCCCTTCATCACTTCTCAGTACCCAGTGATGGGGAGTGGAATTTGTTCTACAACAGTTTTACCCTCTGGCTCTGAACTCCAGACTACCAGCCTGAGTCTGTTCTCCAAATTCCTCTGCCCTCCCTTATAGCTTCCTCTTTATCTGGGTGCTGCTCTGCCATCCATTTCCCTAGGGAAGTGTTTGGCCCAGCCACACTCCAACACCTCCCTTCCTCAGATCAACTCTAGTGTTCATTTCAGTGCTCAGCAACCCAGAACACCCCAGTGGCAAAGCCAACCTCTCCCTTCTCACTCCTGAGGTTACTGAGGCACTGAGCTAAACCCAGAAATGGATCCAGCATAAAACTACAGTCACCCAAATCACTACTGTGTGCACGAGATTAGAGCTACAAAATATATAGCAAAGGGACAGGTTGTTCTTCTCAGTAGCAGGCCGCACTCATGGCAATTAAACAAAGCAGCTCTGGAGCCACAGTGCAGCTGACACAGCCAAGCCACGTACACAGCTTTTGCTAAGAAAGCTGACTTGCCTCCTTCTCCCCTTCCAGCTCCTGTGGCTCCTTCTGTGTATATGGCAATGAAAGTTCACTTGTGCTGCAAAGTCAGAGATGCACCACTGTCAACACAAGGAAAACTTCCAAGCTTTTCTTACCACTAGACAACACTCTTCTACGGTCAAGATTACAGCTAAAAGAAAAGGATTCACAACAACCAATCTAACCAACTGCTGCAGTCCTGTTCCTTCCACTGAAATACATTTGAGTGTCTTAGAAAGCTGATCTGACTCAAAACTAAAAATGCTTCAGAAAAAGGTGGGAGAGGGGACTAAGACCACGTCCTTACCTGTCCACCTAACCACCACTTATAGCTCAAGGAAGGAGACAGAGTTAAAAAACTGCAGTAGTAGTCATCCCAACCTTAGGTATCAAAACTGAATCCTGATGGCAAATCTCCTTCTCAATCTGCTAGCTGCCTCTGATGGGTAGACTCACTCCTTCCCACACACTTCCACCTACTTACTCAAAATGGCTCTTAGGCTTTTCTGACCATTCCTGCTATTTGTTTGGTTTTGCTTTTTAAAATGATCTTTGCGAGCTGAACTGGGTCTCTGAAGGATCAGACAAGCGCTGACACTAACAGCTAAGCAGCAGAGGTTCATAGCTGAGAGAAGGAGTGGTGACCAGGCCCACCCTTTTTGGCAGCAGATAAACATTGGCTTAATTCAGCCATCTCACAGAGCTGTATTTTTCTTGTTCTTGCTTTATAAGACAGGGTGATCAATTGGCTCACCACCCACAGAGATGAAGACCTACTCACCCTTTGATATCTTGCTCTCACTGATCCTCCTAGGTCCAGTTTCCTCCCTTGAAAGTACTCCAGACCTTGGTAAGCACTTCCCCAGGCCAACTCAGCTGATTCAACCACCAAGTAGTAAATTAATCCAAAAAAGTAGGTAGTTT
This sequence comes from Calidris pugnax, assembly GCF_001431845.1. Lineage (NCBI taxonomy): Eukaryota > Metazoa > Chordata > Aves > Charadriiformes > Scolopacidae > Calidris > Calidris pugnax. The sequence continues at coordinate 2,698,626 of NW_015090968.1, read as the reverse complement.
TCTACTGTGTTAGTAGATTGATTCACCTCATAAGACTATCAAAGTCACCACAAAGGGGAGCAAGACCTCCTCCTGCATGTGTAATCAACTATGTCATCTTGGAAGCCCCAATATCAACTGAGCTGAAAGAAGATTCCTGCTTCTCTTACTTCCCTTTAGAAAACAAAAATAAATCTTTAAATAGACTAAGGATGGTCTCAAACAACCGAGAAGTCTCAAAAACCAAAGATTTTAAAAACAACTCAAGATTTAAAACAGATAATTAAACAGTACAAATGTCACAAGATACATACCTCTAACTAGGCTTAGGAACTACTAGTTCTTTCTAGTTTGGTTTTTTTTTCCTAGTAGCCTGCACAGCTCCTTAAGCACTTTTCTTATCACAGGCTCCAGCTCCTTCTCACTCTCCTTCCTTTCCAACCACAGCATCTTTATGCAACTCAGCAAAGTGCAGTATCACTCTTTCACAGACCTATGCATTATGAGACATCAACCTAAAGCAAAGATTTTTCTTAACCTCTTTTCAGCCAGTTACGTTAGTCCCAACTCTGTCATTAAATGGGAAAATTTCATTTAAATGAATAGGAAGGACAAACTACAAAACTCCAAAGTGCCAGTTACAGAACAAAGGGACTTCACATACCAATTACAGCATGGACAAGAAGGGAAGAAAAACAACCTCCAAAATCCTTCATGATGGCTAAGCTTTGGAAAAGTAATGCCAAAAAAATGCCTTTACAACTGTTTTAAAGATAATTGAGCTTCAATATTAAATAAATAAGCAAACATTGCTGTAAATTATTTACAGCAGTATCTGAAGTCAATTATGTCAGTTCCCCTTTCCACAGAAAAATCAGTGCAGACATACAAACTGAAAGGAGCTGTTCAGCTTTATCAAGTTTCATTTAGCATGGCACTATCCAAATGCTAACTGCAGATTTTAAAAAGAAATAAATAAAAATTCTTTCTAAACAAAATTAAACTACATGAGACTGCAGAAAACCTCTTCTGGATGGTCACAGAAGACTTAGAAATCTGCCAGCTATTCACTAAAAGTGGTTTTAGTCAAGGTTGAAGTGGTTTTCGTTGTTGTTGCTGTTGTTGTTGCTGTTGTTGTTTGTTTGGGGGGTGTGTGTGTGTTTTTTTAATTAAAGGTTAGAATTAGTACAAGGGCACATAGTAAGTCTCACAAAACCACTTGTATGAGCATCTACTTAGTTTATTATTTCTAGTTAACTTTTAAGAGGCTAAGAAGATGCACAACACCTAATACCTGCTCTTTTAGGAATCAAAGTATCACCGAAAGGGTCTCAGCAAGATCTAAGCAGTACAGAACAATACTCTGATTGTCAGTATGAACAAGTTCTCAAACTATCATGGGGTGTTAACGCCAGCTCTAGGAGGATCAAAACCTGTTGAGTTAAGAAGTATTGTTACATACTCTTACAAAATAAGGGCAAGAGCCTCTGGGATGCACGTTGCCAGCTAGTGACAGCTGCTGTTCCAGAACAAAGTGCACTGACACTAGAAACATTTCACAGGGAGGACTGAAAAATAAAGCAAATTCAATTGCTTAATTTCAACATTTGAGAATCTCCTAGACAAGTGAAATGGTTGACTAGACAGTCTGCTTTACTCTAGAGAGTAAGGAGAATTAGATCACCAAGCAATTATACTTTCTCTCATCATCTTCCCCTAATAAGAATAACTTTTGGTTTATAACCAGCAACTATCAGCTGCAATTGAAAGGCAAGTGAAAGTTCATTATGCAAGATGCTCTAAGGTTGCAGAACCAACACATTCAAGAAAAGCAGAAGCCAGACTTGCTCATGGAAGATGCAGCAACACTGATCATAAAGAGACATTTAGAAGGGATACAAATGACAAGTTACATTGGTGGGAAGAAATCTGACCATTGCAAAACTGGTATTCCAAGTATACTAAAGTTCAGTAGCATTCTCTGGTGGAAACTAGTAAATATACTCTAATATAAGAAAATCTTGTTTAATGCATATAAAATATTCTGGAAAAAAAATAATTCAGCTGTAGTCTTCACAGACATCTCATGTATCATTCCCATGTGGCTGCATATAAAATATTCTGGAAAAAAAATAATCCAGCTGTAGTCTTCATAGACATCTTATGTATCATTCCCATGTGGTACATGGCTGGTACTGAAAACATTTAAGCAGACAAGAAAATTTCATCATCATACAGAAAAGCTTTTGAGAAAAGACAGACTTTCAGTCACCAACTGCAAAAACGGGCAATACTTGTGTGTTAAGTGTTCACCGTGGCTCAGACCAAAGTCTATCTCAATTGGTGGCCAAAAGGAGGTGTGTAGGGAAGAGCAGATGACCAACTCCTCCCGGGAACTGAAATGGAAGATACGCTATCAACCACCAAGGCAAAGGTCTCGGAGCCCTAAGCAGAATGCACCACTTATGCTTCCTAATCCATATGCAAAATCCTATAATGTTTTGGAAATATCTGGATTAAAAAAAAAATGTTTTCCTGGTTAACTCTCACAGCAGCTGGTATTCCACAATACTTGCATTTTTCTCTTAAAGATAGCAAATTCCATGAAATTCCACAGCTACTGTACCACTGGGACAATGTAAAACCCATGCAGATTTATGACAATGTTGTTTTAGTACCTGAAAGACAGCCATGCCCTTTCAGGTCTCTCCCACAACAGAAAACTAACTGGGTCTTAAAACAGTTCTGACTACTTCGAAAAAAAACTTTTTTCCAATTTATTTATTAAATATGTATAAGATGTAACAATCAGAATAGAATCAATTCTAAGGTCATAAAGCTACCATGCCTAAGTACCAGCAAGAGTCACTGAATGTCAATGACCAATGAAGCAAGCAATGCAAGGGGACAAGAGCTGTTGAGCAAAAAGTGGTCTCACACAGTCAGTTTCCGTGGCTGTCATTTTAAGAGACTGAGATCATACAGAAGTCCTGTGTTTAAGCAGATGAAAGCATGTGGAATCACAATTCAGAGAAGACACATGCAGGTGTCTTGTATAACTGCAGCAGGTTTTAGTTGGTTTATGGCTTGCATAACCCACTTTGTTGTGTAGTGCTGAAAAGGAAGAGGAGCTAAATGTTAACATCTGTCCTCAGCTGATGCTGTCTTACTTTTCTTCTACAGTTTGTTTACAACTAATTGCTGAGTCACCAGGCAGCTGATCCATTTCCAAAGACTCTAAATCAAGTCCCAGAGATAGATGTCTTGATCGCTATGAAAATTACACGGCCTACAAGGCCACTGGAATATCTTCACTGTTTGGAATGCTGTGGCAGACCACTGCTGCAACTCAACAGGACAGTCCTGATCCACTCGTAATTTCCATCAGCAGAACTGTGAGTTCAGCTGCCTTCGTCTGAGGAACAGTAGTAACACCTAAAGCATCACAGTCATTTTGGCAACGAACAACTGCGTGCAACATAAATTGGCTCTTCAGTACTAGCTATATTAGAATACTCAAAAGGCTCATAGGAGATCTAAATAAAGAGCAAAGCCAACTTACCACTATTGGCATATTTAATTCACTTCAACAATGATCGCTGCAGTAGTTTTAATTAGCTTCCTGTAGCAACTGAATAAAAGCCACAGGAATTTAAAAAAAATAAAAAAACAAAACGACAACAACAACAAAAACCCAAACTTGCGAGCTGTTTTTCTGCATTTCCCTTCTCTATCTCACTCTTCCCATGTTTGGCTCTTAAGCAGGTGAAACAACTTCACAATCGACAGACATTCCATTCTGTATTTCACATTTCAAGCAACTGAAATGCAGAAGTGCAGCACAGACCATTACACTGAGGATATTTCATTGTAAAAATTTAATCAGTATATGATCAATGTACCAAACCAATCGTGCGCTGCTGTCTCTACCACTCTAACGATTACAGTTTTTAGAGATGCACCAGAATTGGCCACCTGTTCTGAAGCACTATCATTCTGATTCTGCACTACCATTTTGCATCACCCTTGGCAGACAAACCTCTTCTTACTTCCCCTGAATCTCATCAGGTAATCTCCTGTTGTCTGGTTTAATGAGCTGTCACTAATCTGAATACTCAAGAAAAATCAGAATTTTTGCTTAACCTCTACAGCCTAATGCTTCCAACATGGCCATTACAACTGTGTTATGTTTCTTAAGATTCATTTGTACTACAACTGCTACTGCAGTAGTCTAAAAATTTAAATGTAGGTTTAAAAGAGATAAAAATCACATAGTAGTTGCATCTAGTGTATTTAATAACCTCACGTGTAATGCAGGCATAGTGTGTAATTACACTCCAGCAACAGATAATTTAGTTCATAGGTATTAAGTACAATTATGCAAGTATCCCTACAATAGTAGGTAGAGTGACAGTTGTGTCATCAAACTTATTAAAGAAGGCATTTATTCAGGTATGAGGAAAACAGCAAGAAAGATGCATAATACACAGGCACAATAGTTAACTATGCTCGTTACCCTGTCCTGACAACAAATTGATGAAAGTATGCTACTGACATCCACACTACGCTGAGGAAGCACAGAATGTATTGACAAAGGGGCTTCAAACAGCAATTCCTATCAGCATATGGTTATGCCTGCAGCATTTGTTAGCATTATTATTTGTAACACAGCAGCCAATGACAAATAGAATGGAGCAAGTTTTTAAAGAAGTGGTAAGAAGCAACTTGAAGCATCTGGGAAAGTAGCAGCCAAAAAAAAAAAAAAGAAAAAAATAATATATAATCCCTGTAAATTAGAAGGAAAGGGGAAGGGCTTTTAATTTTCATTTGACAGCATGTCCCCACACTTTAGCAGTCTGCTACAGCCCCTCAAGCCGGGGATGATGGAAAGGGCATCCCTGCGGCCTGAGCTGAAGGTACCTCACAGCAGCAGCCTTTTCCTCGCCACACAACTGCGGGCTGGCACGATGCGCCTGCCAGGCCTCACCGCTGCGGGGCTGCGACCGAGGGCCACTACCCAGCTACAAGTTTTGCAGTGACAGCGCCTTCTTCTTCCCCCCTCCTCCTCCTCCTCCTCCATCCCTCGCTCCGATGCCGCAGGCAGGGGCGTGACACAGCCCGACCTGCCCCGCGGCCTATCGGCCGGGCCCGGCGGCGGCTGCCGGGCTCTCCCAGGCCTTGCCGCGGGGCCGCCGAGAGGCAGGCCGAGGCCCCGGGCGGGGCCCAGCGCGGAGGCGGGGGAGGGAGCCGCCTCTTCGCTCAAGAAGCCACCACGTCGACGACGCCAGCACTGCGGAAATGGGAGCGGGGAGCCGGGGCCCTCACTCTCTCCGCTCCGCTCCGCCCGCTACCGGGGGCGGCCTGGCCGGGCCTTCCCCGCCCCCCGCCGCTTACCTGTGTCCCCGATGATGATGTACTTGAAGAGATACGCGTAGGCCATGGCCGCCCGCTCCCCGCCTTCTACGCTCGCTCCTTCCCGGGCTGGCGCTGCGGAGAGGTGGTAAACGGTTAACGGCTTCACCGGGCCGGCGGTTACCAACGGCTCCAACGGGCGGCGGCCCCGCTCGCTCGCTCCTTTCCCTTCCCTACCTCCGCCCCGGCGGGCTGGCTCGGTGGCGGCTGCCGCTCTGCCCGCCGCAACTTCGTCCCCTCCCCCCCCCCCC